>NW_024741866.1:95000-130000 GCF_018991925.1 Homarus americanus | reverse complement strand
GAACGGGTAACGAGCACTACCATCATTAGGAAGCGCTTGTCGTTAGAGGTAATACTAACAACGAGGGTGATTAATGTCGGCCATAACAGAATGATGTACTTGTTTTTGAGCCTTGGGGGAGGTGATGAAAGAATGTTTGTTTTGTGTGTTTGTTTGTGTTTGTTTGTGTTTGTATGGCGTATGGGGGGGGATTATGGGGAAACAAGTAAAGGGAAAGGAATGAGAGAGACCTCGCAATCTGTCAACGTCAGACTCATGTAAATCCTCAATTATTTTTACAATACAAGGGATTAAACTGATGTCAAAATCCCCTCACACACACATATTAATCTCCCAGTACAGAACCGTCGAAAGGATTATAAGGATTAAGCATTAGGGTTAGGGGGATTAATCCATGAAAAATCCACCCAGGTAAACAGTGATGGCGTGTTATGGTGTGATATATAGGGTGTGTAATCCCCGTTGTATCCAGGGTTCATGAGTGTGTGTGTGTTATCGACATGAAACACACTTTAAAATAGGGCGATGCTAAATCCTCGAATCCGGACCCTAACTGAATCCGAACCCGAACCCTAACTGAATCCGAACCCGAACCTGAACCCCGAAATCGAACCCAAACCCCAAATATGAACCCCCCGAAATTACATGTTAAATATCACCCCGGTTGCTTTCAGGAGGTTAGGTTCATGTTAGGTTAGGTTAGGTGAACATAAAATCCCACTGAACTTCACAAAATACACACACACACACACACACACGCACAACCCATCAGTAACTACAGACCAAGTAAGAGATGACCACAAGAAGGTGTGTGTGTGTGTGTGTGTGCTATCCCAAGACGTTGAAGCACACCTCAAACATCACCTGAAGCACCTGAAGCACACCTAAAGCACACCTAAAGCACACCTGAAGCACACCTGAAACACCTGATGCTTACTAACATAATTCTCCTCACTGCCTCAAGGACTCCACCACAGTTCACACAGCTCAAAGGAGTTTTATTGTTATGGTTCCGTATTTTTAAAAGTTCGTAAGTTAAATTTTTCTCTTAACTGTATTTTTAAAAGTTCGTAAGGAAATTCCGTTATATAGAGGGTCCGATAGAATATGAAATGTCCATATAACGAGCTATAAGGAGGTAAAAGTACGTTATATCGAGGGTTCGTTAGATGCGAAACCCTCTATTTAACAAATTTCCTTTTGGAAGTGAAACCTCCATATAACGGACAATATAGAGAGAAGAATCCGTTATATGGAGGTCTCACTACTTCAACAAACAAATTATCCACAACAGACTGTCACTTTGTTTATGGAGGTAAATACCATTCTTTACCTGGACTGTCAGGTGAGCCGGCCCCCTCATTACTCACAGGTAGGACACCAATTATTACATTCATCACAGGTGCTGAAGGTACGTGGGTTAGTGTCTGTCTGTCTGTCTATCTGTTTACGTGTGAATTGCTTATCTATCTATCTATCTGTGTTTGTGTGTGTGTGTGTGTGTGCGTGTGTGTGTGTGTGTCCCCATAAAAAGTGAATCACCACCTCAACTCTCCATAAATTCATCATTCTTCAACCACTATCATTCACTCACCTCAATCTCCACCCCTCTCCTCTACCACCCCTCCACCCCTCTACCACCCTCCCTCTCTCCCTCCCTACCACCCCTTTCCAGCCCTCTCCCCTCACCACCCCCCCTCAGCCCTCTCCCTCTACACTACCCACCCCTCTCCCTCCCCCACCCCCTCCCCACCCCTCTCCCTCTCCACCTCTCTCCCAAGCTTCACCCCCTCCCAGCCCACCTCTCCCTCTACCACCCCACTCCAGCCCCTCTTCCTCTACAACCCCCCCCACTCCACCCCTCTCCCCCTACCATCCCTCCACCCCTCTCCCCCCCACCACCCCTCCATTTAAGATGTTGAGGATGGGGCTATATTTATCACTCTCTGAAAGTCTTGATATCTTACTCATAGATGGAATATTACTGTGTGTGTGTGTGTGTGTGTGTGTGTGTGTGTGTGTGTGTGTGTGTGTGTGTGTGTGTGTGTGTGTGTGTGTGTGTGTGTGTGTGTGTGTGTGTGTGTGTGTGTGTGTGTGCGTTATGTAGGAAGAGAGAATAAAATTACATCACTAAATTGAAATAAACTGCTCAGGAAAACACAGAAAAGGGGATAAATCATTGGAGAACAGGTAAATGGTGGTTAATTGGTAGTGGTGGTAGTAGTGGTGATGATAATTGGTAGTGGTAGTATTGAGTGGTGTTCAATGGTAGTGGTAGTAGTAGTGGTAGTGGTGGTAGTAGTGGTGGCAGTGGTAGTGATAGTGGTGGTAGTGGTGATGCCAGATCATTGAGAATCTAGACTTCGAAGCGGCTTGGAGAGAGAGAGAGTAACGAATAGATAATTGGATAAATAGATAGATGGATAAAGTTAAAAGTACGTTATGTGTAAGTGTACGTATGTGTGTTTATATATGTATGTATGTATGTGTGCGCGTGGGCCTGTATGTACGTAAAAATGAACATACATTTATCTTGCAGCATCGTCAGGAGAATTTATTAATCTTACCCTGGTAGGAGCGCTTCTCTCAACACCATATTCTTGTAGTGCTGTGGATACTCTCATTAGACTGACCATTTTTCATCCAGAGAGAGAGAGAGAGAGAGAGAGAGAGAGAGAGAGATGGATTATCGCTCGCTCACACACACACACACACACACACCACAAGGAACATTACAAAAATAAAAGAAAAAAAACCCTTTTCACTCACAACAACAACAACAACAACCACAAACTTTCACTGTAAATCTTTCATTGTATGTGAGCAATATAGCATCCATCCATCCATCCATCCATCCATCCATCCATCCATCCATCCATCCATCCATCCATTCTTCCAGCTACTCTACTTGATGACAGTCTAATACATTTTTGAGAGTCATTCATCATCATCACAATTCCATTTTTCTCTCTCTCTTCCCTTCTCATTACATCTCTCTCTCTCTCTCTCTCTCTCTCTCTCTCTCTCTCTCTCTCTCTCTCTCTCTCTCTCTCTCTCTCTCTCTTTATCTCTCCTATCCCCTCCCTATCTTTATCTCTCCATCCCCAGAACCCAAAAGGTATTCCCAAGCCAACGTCATCGTTCCACCAAGGGCCAACCAGTTCTGGGAATTGAATTGGAGACGAAGAGAAAGATCTACACCTCCTCACCATCGTCAACAACAACTACCTAATTCTTACCTAACTATAAGGGTGTTTGGGATGGTTGTTGTAAGGCCTATACATACATACATACATACATACATACATACATACATACATACATACATACATACATACATACATACATTATTTATTCATTTGTGTGTGTCACTGAGAGAACGTGTTTACATAACTATTTGTGTACATATAGGAGTTACGTGTGTGAATATATACCTGGGAATTTATGTGTTTATGTATGAATGTCTGTCAATATGAATGTGAAATCTCTCTTAGTCAACAAAACATTCATATAGTTGCCAGATACACCCCCCACCCACCACCACCACCCCACCATCCCCAACCCACCACCACCCCAACCCCACCCACCCCACCCCACCCACCACCACCACCCCACCCTCAACCCACCCCACTCCACCTCATCACTCATACATAACACAAGAGGTCTTTTCTCCAGTGATATATCCCTTTGTGGCGTTATTTCCGGTTTTTGTATCCGGCTTACGGTTTGACTGATACTCTCGTCAATTTGTCAAGCCACTCTGTCAGTCTGTTCCTTCTAGTGCTGCTGAGAGTCGATGTTTTAGATGTTTATTTAAGTTTTCTGAAATATTGAAGATTTTTTTTCTTATTGGTGTCGATTTTGGAGTCATACACACACACACACACCCCTACACTTACACCCACCTATGCACCCAGACACCCCTATATCCACACCCACCCACACACACACACCTACACCCACCCACCCACACACCCACACACATTACCACCCAAGTACACTAACAAGACCCACCATTGTGATGCTTGATTGCAATTTAAGTTAACATTATGCAAATCGCCGGGTGCAATGAGCAATTACTTTCACCACCATGCAACACATAAAGCAACATTCCTAGGCGGGTGGTGTGTGTGTGTGTGTGTGTGTGTGTGTGTGTGTGTGTGTGTGTGTGTCATTACCCCCCCCCGACACAGAGGCCTGACAGGGAGTGGGGAGAGGGAGTGGGGAGAGGGAATGGGGAGAGAGAGGGAAGGTGGGCTAAAATTTATATGACCCCTACCTGTTCGTAATGATACTCAGGTAGAATATAATTTTACCTGAGAAAAGGTGAACAAATTAACCCTTTTCATCCCTTTCGTCCCCCAGCTGTGACAGGAGCCATTTTCTTATTACTTTAATGACACTTATTTTCTGCCATCTTTTCTTTCATTAAGGCTTTTCTTCACTTCATTCATCACAAGTCATTCACAATTGTATAAAAATGGTCTTTGATAACGTTTAACCTTGGAAAGAAGAAAAACAACAACAGCAACAACAACAACAAGACCAGCCAAGGAGAATGATTGAATTTGTGTGTCACGGGAGAGGAACCAACCCGATCGCCATTCTCTGAGTCTCTATTGGTGGTCAGACGCTGTGTCGGGTCTGTTCTCTCACCCTGATTGGTGGTGAGAGAGAGAGAGAGAGAGAGAGAGAGAGAGAGATTTATATTATGTATTCTGTGTGGTGTGATAGAGATTATGTATGTATGTATGTATGTATGTATGTCTCTCTCTACGTCCATAACATATATAACATGTTCACACTAAATCAAAACAGAAAAAAAAATAAATAAAAAGTTTTAAATTTGTGAGTAAAGTGAGAGTGAGGGTCAGAAGACGAGGGTTGGCAAGTTAACGTGAAGTTGGGCTAAAAGTTAACTCACTGACACACGGCCAAACCAAAATTCCGAACCCCAAACCCGAACCCCGAACCATGAACCTTGAACCTCTGAATCTCGAACCCGAAACCCTGAATCCGTACTATTGAAACCCGGACCCTTAACCTTCCTTCTCTACCCCTTCAGTATCTCCCCCTTAACCCCTTACCATAGCCCCTTCTCTACCATTCCCCCATCTCCCCCTCCCTCTCTCCCCTCATTCCCCCTTACCTCCCTCAATTTACACTCCCCCACTTGCCCTTTCAATCCTCTCATCGCCCATTTCTCCTCCCTCCCCGTCCCTCCTCTTCCCCTCCCCTCCTCCTCCTCCTCTTCCTCCCCCCCCATATACACGTGGTGTGTGTGGTCTGAGTGGGCGTGTGTGACAGATGTACTTTGTGTAAAGGTGGTTTTAAATTTACACCAAAGTAGGTGTAGATAGTGTGTGTGTGTGTGTGTGTGTGTGTCATTCCCCCCGGCGAGGCCTGACAACAGTGTGTAATGCAGAGAATATGAATGACGTCACTAAGATATTGCCTCGTATATCCTCTATATTACTCTGGGTGAGTGGGAGAAGAGGGAGTTGGAGTGAGGGGTGGGGTGAGGAGTAATGGAGAGGGTAATGGTGATTAAAAATGAGGGATGTGGGAAGAGTGGAAAGGTAGAGTGGGAAGAGGGAGGGAGAGGAGGAGGGAGGTGTAATGTTCCTTGCCACCACCACCACCACCAACAACAGCAAAACAACAACAATAACATCAAGCAACAACCACCACACCACCAACAACAACAACAACAACAACAATGACATCAAAACAACAACAACCACCACCACCGCACCAACACAACAACAACAACACATCACCCACCACCAACAACAACAGCAACAACAACAACATACCACACCACCAACAACAACAACAATAACATCAAACAACAACAACCACCACCACCACCACCACCTCAACCTACCATTTCCTAACACGAAAAAAATAAATAAAAACAGCTGCCCCCAAAAATATCCGTCCACATACTCTTAAGAAATATTTTCTCTCTCAGCGTTGAAGATAAATAATAAAGACACTAGTAGAGTGACCCCCTTAAGTAGAGAACAGGCGCCGAGAAAAATTTCTGGCCATTCCCGAGCATTCCAGATTCCAGGAGAGTGTGTGGGCGGCCCATAACAGGACAAAAAGTGTGTTATGGTGAGGATTAATAAAAAGACAGAACTTCCCCCTCCCGTGTCTTCCCGTCCTCCTGCCCCCCCCCGTCTTCTAGTCCTCCCGTCCTCCTGCCTTCCTACCCCCGATTTCTCGTCCTCCCGTCCCTCTGTCATCCTGTCCCTTCCCCTCCTCCCGTCCTCCTGTCCTCCCCTCCCCGTCATCTTCCGTCCTCCCGTTCCTCCGTCATCCCGTCCTCCTCTCCCGTTCTCCCGTCCTGCTGTCCTCCTCTCTCGTCCTTCCGCCCTCCTGTCCTCCCGTCTCCCTGTCCTCCCGTCCACCTGTCACCTCCCGTCTATCCTCCCGTCCCCCTACTTCCTCCCGTCACCACCTGTCCTCCCTCCCCCTGTCCTCCCGTCCATACTGTCCTTCCTCTTCCCGTCCTCCCGTTCCTCCGTCATCCCGTCCTCCTCTCCCATTCTCCCGTCCTGCTGTCCTCCTCTCTCGTCCTTCCTTCCTCCTGTCTCCCGTCTCCCTCAGTCATCGTCTCCCTGTCCTCCCGTCCCCTGTCCTCCCCTGTCCTCCCGTCTCCTGTCTCCGTCCCCCTGTCCTCCGCCTCCCTGTCCTCCGTCTCCCTGTCCTCCCGTCTCCCTGTCCTCCCGTCCCCCTGTCCTCCCGTCCCCCTGTCCTCCCGACCACCCAGAGGCACCAGTACAATGATGATGGCTTAAAACACGTGTAAGAGACTTGTGTATATTTCTAGTTTTATATAAAGTACTGGTAATACACACGTAAGTATACATATATAAGCGAGTATACATAGATTGTTTTATGTATTCATATGTATATTTTTCTTTTTATACGTTTTTTTTTCTTGTGAGTGTGACAGTTTAAAGCTCTTCTCTGATTGGCTGATTTACGCCTCACGAACTTAACTAATCTCTCTCTCTCTCTCTCTCTCTCTCTCTCTCTCTCTCTCTTCTTTTAACTATTTCTCCCTATTTCTCCTTTCATTTATCCATGTATCTATAGTAGTAATATTAATAGTAGTATGAACAATAACAGCAGCATGAACAGCGGCATGAACAGCGGCATGAACAGCGGCATGAACAGCGGCATGAACAGCGGCATGAACAGCGGCATGAACAGCATCAGCCAGGGTTCGAGCTCGACCCGGGCGATGCTCAACACTTACCAAGCGCAATCAATACTCTTCCCCCCCTCTCTCTCTCTCTCTCTCTCTCTCTCTCTCTCCTCTCTCTCTCTCCTCACTTCCCTCTCACTACCATTCCTAACTCTCTCCCTCACCTCCCTTCCACCCCATCCTCCCCTTCCATCGCCCCTTCTCACTTCTTTTCCATTACCCCATTACCTCCTCCTCTTCCTCCCCTTTTTCCATCTCTTCGTATCTTCCTTCTCCATCTTCTCCCTTTATTTCCCTCCCTCCTCCCTTTACTTCCCTCCCTCCACTTCCCTCCTACCACCAGTTACAGACACCAACTAATTACAGTGGGTTCTGTAGTTAAAGGATTTGGAAGGATTTTCATAATCTGTTTTGCTCTTCGGAAAAATCTTTACCTAGATAACAAGATCGTTTTCAATATTTCGGATAAAAAAACACATATTTATCACTCCAGCATAAGTCAGGTTACCGGATCAAAGAATTATATTTCATGAACTGTATCGATTTTATGTTATGTCGAGTTATATAACTTATCTGTAATTCTATCAAGTCTTCGTTAACTTTTGTCGTTTTTTGTGTTGTTATAAAACCTATCTATAATTTCAGTGTTCTTTATTATATGTACTGAGCAAATAATTCTACATGTAACAGTAGAAAGATTAATAAGTTGCCAATTTCTTCCCGATAACTCAGGTAAGTGTGGCGGGAAGCAACAGGTGTGGTACTAGAGACACACCTTGATTCTTAGCCACACAGAGTCGTACGATAAACTCTTCCTCTTGGTTCCTGGAGATGAGGAAAAAACTTCTCATTTTAAAAAGATATTGAGTCCAATCTTGATGGTATTCTGAGTACCATTTTGAAGTCATAGTTTAAACCATCGTCATCAAAGAATTAAACCATCATTATCAGTGGGCTAAATTATTGTACTGTAGAGGATTAAATCATCGTCATCAAAGGGCTGCTAAAACATATTAAATCTTTGAGAACGTTTAACCCTTTGAGGACGATGTTTTAACCCTTTGAGAACGATGGTTTAACCCCTTTGGGAACGATGGTTTAACCCTTTGAGAACACTATTTTAAACCTTTGATGATGATGATTTAACTCCCCAGGACTCAAAGGCTTAAGAGATGGCAGCGTTCTCAAATTCCCAGCTTCAGGAAGGGAAAAAAGTGACATCTAATATTTGGAAACCGTTCGACTGGCCATGGAAATATGAGCGTATTTTTAGGACTATTGTCACACGGAGATGGTAGACTGCTGAGTAAACTATTTGTTGGAAGAAATCATTTTAAACTTTGCGTGTGTGTGTGTGTGTGTGTGTGTGTGTGTGTGTACTTAACGTTTGAGATTACTTCAAAATAGCTTTCCATTTCGACGTCATATTTTAGAAATGATTTGGTGAGGAAGTTTTATTTCAGCTTAAAATTTAACATATCGACGCTAACCCAAAGTGACGTATTCTAACCTAACCTAACCTAACCCAATTTAACTTATCCTAACCTAACTTAACATATCCTAATCCTAACCTAACATAGGCCATGGGGAGGGATGAAGGGATGAAGGGAAAGGAATGAAAGGAAGAAGGGGAGTGAGGAAGGAAGTAAGAAAAGGAGGAAGGGTGAAAGGAGAGAAGGAGAAAAATGAGAGATGAAGGGAAGTCTCTATCCTATAATACATCCTGCCCTAACCTTACCTATCCAATTACGAAGACAACTCACTCCAGACAACACATCCAATCGTTATCCATTCTCTTTCCCTTCTAACTATTCCTATCCTTACTCTCTAACCACCACCACCACCCTCTACCTCTCTCCCTTCCTCGCCCCACACACACACACACACACACACAGGGTCTTGGCTTGTTGCTTTAAGTTATGTATTCAAGGGACTCTGTGTGTGGTGGGGGAGAAGAGATCTGTACCACCAATATAGGCAAGTTTCCCCTCTCCGTTTTTTTTCCTAAGTATTTGTTGTCTTGTTAAGTAAAGGTAAGTTTGGAATTGCGTACAGTGAATCCTCTGAATAACGGACTAACGGACTTCTCTCGATATATAATACATTAGATAAGAGAAGGGGTTCATTTATAACGGACCCTCTCGATATAAAGGGCTTTCATTTCTATATAGTTCGTTAGATGGAGATTATGAGAGAGAGAGAGAGAGAGAGAGATAACGTAATTAGCCTCCAGGTGTGGCAGCAGATGAGGTTGTGCACACTTGCCATCAATGTTACACCAGGTAGGACGAGATGCAAATGAGGATACAGGTAATATTAATTAATTCAAACAGTGATATCATGCCTCCTGCTTTTGGTGCTAATGGGGGTATTTATTATCATCATCATTATCATCATCATCATCATCATCATTATCATCATTATCATCGTCAATACCACTGCTACTACCACCACTACTACCACCATCACCACCACCACCATACTACCACCACTACTACCACCACCATCACCAACAACACCACTACTACCATCACCATCACCAACACCACCATCACCACCACTACGACCACCACCACCACTACTACCACCACCACTACCACCACTACCCACCACCACTACCACCACCACTACCACCACTACTACCACTACTACCACCACCACTACCACCACTACCACCACCACCACCAGACAACCCCATAACTCGAATCATCACAAAATTGAAAAAAAAAAAAAACTACATTTCTTCCTCTGTTTCATTATCCATTTTTGTGTATCATTTATCTCCCATTTTGTTATTATTCTCTTCCATTTTCTGTGACGCTAATGGTTTGTACACACACACACACACACACACACACACACACACACACACACACACACACACACACACACACACACACACACACACACACACACACACACACACACACACACACACACACACACACAGGTCAATTTCCCCAATATTATCGGCGGCTTTGGGGAGTTTCATTTGACTTGACCAATTAAGTTGCAGTATTTAAGTGTTGTTTAAGTGCTCTCTCTCTCTCTCTCTCTCTATTGTTTTCTCTTATTCCATAGTTCTTTCTCTTTCTCTCACACTTTAATGTCTCTCTCTCTCTCCCCTTTACTTTCTCTCATTCTATGGATCTCTCTTCTTTTCTTCTCTCACTCTATATGAGAGACTGTCACGTGATCTAACACCCAAGAGGCTCTCGTTAGTTGAGTTAACATAACAATCTCTCTCTCTCTCTCTCTCTCTCTCTCTCTCTCTCTCTCTCAGTTTCTCTCTCTCTCTCTCTCTCTCAATATACGTGGTTAAATGTCTCAGGTATTTCTCAGTGACTATTCATGAGAAATACTGTAAGTTTATTGGATGTTGAGAGAAAACGGAAAAATCTTTGCCAATGGCTATTGTAAATCAACATCAGTGACAAGCAAAAAATGAAATTGCTTTAGCAGTAATGGGGAAAAACAGAGAGAGAGAGTGTCTGTGTGTATGTGTATGTAAAATGTATGTATCTCCATATCTGTGTATGTATCAGTGTACGTATATGTGTCACCACGCCCTAAGTCTCCCCATCACACACACACACACACGCCACCAGCAGAAGTCTTATCTTGGCACAGCACGGAGGAGAAGAAGAAGAAGGAGGAGGAGGAGGAGGAGGAGGAGGAGGAGGAGGAGGAGGAGGGAGGAGGAGGAGGAGGAGGAGGACTCTTGAGACAGCCATCGACAAGCTCAACACAAACACACACCGAGATCCACTGTGTGTGTGTGTATGTGTGTGTGTGTGTGTGTGTTGTGTTAGACAGACAGACAGACAGACAGACAGACAGAAGAACAGACAGACAGACAGACAGACACATAAATAAACGACCAAACGAACCACGCAATAAATTAACTCAAACCAGTGGATTAATTAGCATGTATTTAAGAGCTATTAACAACAAGCAAGTTAGCATCTTGTTGGAGCAATTAAGAGTTAATTAATCACCTGTAATCACCTGCTAAATGAGTTAATTTACCTGTCGTCTGAAGTTCTTAATTAATTTACTACGAGCAGCTACTGATAATTAAAATATCCATAGTAAGAAAAAAAAAACCCTTGCCGATTAATTATAATTTTATTCGGGAAATTAATAACAGTAGATGATTAATTAGGCATATATTTAAATATTTAGTCATTTATTCATTGATTCGTATGAGAGAATTAAATAAATCTGGTTTATTTTGTTCAAGAATAAATCGAATAAATCACTGGGTTAACTTGTTATACATTATGTAATTATTTATTCATTCTTGTCTTAGTTGACTCATGAATATATTAATAAAAAATAAACATTGAATACGGAACAAATATTAATTCACCTCAGAACACCTCAGAGATGGATGAGAGAATGTTTATTTTCATCAGGGACCCAGTATACACCTACACAATACACTTGGTGATTAAACAAAGACACTCATCCCCCTCACCTTGACTCACCTGAATGAAAGCTAATTAACACCTTTATCACCTGAAGAGAAAACGTACACAACTGATCATTAGAGACGAGTTATTTTTTTTTACTGAGTCAGACTTAAATCTTTCACTTATTTTTTTTTTTAAGAATTAGAGTAAAGAAAGGTAAGTTATTTTAGGGTTTGTTTGTGTTTGTGGTGTTTGTTTGTGTGTGTGTGTGTGTGTGGTGTATGTGTTTTTGGTGTTTGTATGTGTGTTTGTGCTTGTGTTTGTGTATGTGTGTGTGTGTGTTTGTGCTTGTTAATGTGTATGTTTATGTTTCAACGTATGTGTAAGTGTTTGTGTCTGCGTTTGTGTGTGTTTATGTATGTTTTTGTGATGTATGAGTATGTTTGTGTATGTGTATGTGTTTGTGGTGTATATGTATATGTTTATGCATGTGTATATGTGCGTGTATGTGTGTATGTGTGTATGTAAACTTATCTATCATTCGTATGTGATTGCAAGAACCTCATCAGCACCTGTACACATCCTTCTCTCTGCAACATCAAGAATCAACCCATGCAATCCTTCCCCCCTCAACTGCAAGAAAGGGAGGAGGGGGAGAAGATAGAAGGGGGGGGAGGGGGGTGATAGGAATCGTGGTTGCGGGCGTGCGGGTGCGTGGGAGGGTGGGAGGACGGGTGGGTGGGTGGGTGGGGTGGCAATATATCACCGATCGCTATGTGTGGTTGTCAGGTTGGCGGGCGAGAATCACTTGTGATGATAGATGCTTCTTGTTTTTCGTCTTCTTCTTCTTCTTCCTCTTCCTCCTCGTTCCTCTTCCATTCCTCATCCTCCTCTTCCATTCCTCCTCCTTCTTCCTGTTGCTTTCTTATTCTCTGTCTGTGAGGTGGAAGGCAAGGCAAAGACCCAGGCAGCGAATTTTGTAAACTTTCCTACATGAGGTTAGGTTAGGTTAGGTTAGGTTAGGTTAGGTTAGGTTAGGTTAGGTTAGGTTAGGTTAGGTTAGGTTAGGTTAGGATAAGGTAGATTAAGTTACATTATAGTGGTTAATCATCAGGGGAAATAAGCTAGGGTGGCAAATTTCCAGCTAAAATAAGGGTGTCTAATCTTCAGGTGAGGTAAACAGGGATATCTAATCATCAGGTAATTAATATTAATTCGGAGTAAATCAGGTTAAAATTAAACCAGATTCTAATCCATGGTTCTAAGATTAGTATAAACCAGATCCTCCTCCTCCTCTTCCTCCTCTTCTCCTCAATGCTCTCGTTGTGTTAATGTGTAAAACAAACCCCCCCCAAAAAACCCTAAACTTTACTTTCTGTCCCCACTGTGTTATTATTTTTTGTCCTTCGCTCTGTACCTGTTCCCTCGTAATCCAGATGTAGTGCAGTGTCTGGGCTCTTACGGCTCACGGAACTAAGAATGTTGGGCAAAAACGGCAACAGGAAACTTTGGATGATGTAACTTGTGTTTCCTATTTTTGGTGCGTCAGCGGGTGGGAGGTGAGGTGGGGGGTGATGGGGAAGGTGAGGTTGGGTGGGGAGTAGGTGTGTGAAATTGATGGGTGGGGTAGGTGTGTGTGTGGGTGGGGTGGGTGTGTGGTAGGTGTGTCTGTGGGTGGGGAGTGGGTGTGTGGTGTGGGTGGGATGTGGGGTGGTGTGGGAAGGGGGATGGGTGTTGGGGGTGGACTCTGTAATCCTACGAAAGCCGAGTTGTTGTACCCAGTGCTTGAGGAATATAGTCTGAAACAATGATGGTAGAGGGTGTGTGGTGGAGGGGGGTGAGGGTGAGGTGTGGTGGGGGTGAGGGTGGGGTGTGAGGTTGGGGGGAGTGAGGGGTGAGGGTAGTGAGGGTGGTGATGGGTCAGGGAGGGGTAATGGGGTATATATCAATCATCTATATAAAGTTTATGCCATCTAATATAACCATTACATCCAATTTATCCAATTTCTCACAGATCATCAAATTTCCATCACATTTACACCTCAATTACAAAACATTAAACACAAAACTGTAATGTGTTTCCCATTTACAGAAAATAACAAACACTAATGAGAAACAAGTTGAGGTTCCCCCACTCACCACCACTCAACCCTGAAATTGGACACAAACTTTTTTTTTTAACTCGTGATTAAACTGCCAGAGATTCAGAACCGTCAAGGGACACCACCCAAGAACCCGAGTCTCACCCCATCTTAAGTGACTTACGATCCTTCAAGAAAAAATGACTTACGATCCATAAATAATAACTTACGATCCTTTAAAAAGATTTACGATCCTTTAAAAAGACTTACGATCCTTTAAAAAGACTTACGATCCTTTAAAAAGACTTACGATCCTTTAAGAAGCTGAAACTCCTTCCTTTTACAAGTTATCGTCAACATTAGCTCCATAACCTGGACGGGACAACTTTTTTAACTCTTTCTCTTTTGGGGGGAGGGATGGGAGGATGGGATGGAAGGAGATGGGAGGGGGAATGGGAGGGATGAAGGATTAGATGTAAAAAAGGTGATGGGAGGAATGCAGGCGGGGTTTGGGAGGAGGATGGGGTGATGGTGGAAGAAGAAAGAAGAAGTGTGTGGGTGTGACAGAGACAGGGTGTGGTTGTAGATGTGGTCATAACTGGGTGCAAACATGGTCTTATGGCACCACCACCTAAAATGTTGACCACACCTTACACGAACCTGGTGGGAGGGAGAGAAAGTGAGGGTGTGAGAGAGAGAGAGAGAGAGAGAAAGTGAGGCTAGGGGAGAGAAAGTGAGGGTGTGAGAGAGAGGGAGAGAAAGTAAGGCTAGGTGAGAGAAATTAAGAAAGGGAGAGAGAGGGAGGGAGATGTGGATGGAGAGTGGAGAAAGTAGAGGAGAGGTTGGAGAAGAGAAGAAGAGAATGAGAGCGGGAAAGGGAGGGAAAGGGAGGGAAGGAGAGAGGAAGGGAGGAAGAGAGAGAAGGAAAGAGTAAGGCAGGGAGAGATGGACGTAGAGAAAAAGAAGAGGGAGAAGAGGAAAGAACAGTGGGGACAAGAGAAGAGAGAAAATATAGGAAAAAAGAGAGAGGGACAGGCGGGAAGGGAAGAGATAAAGATGAGAAAGGAGGAGACAGATAAGAGAAAAGTGAGAAGAGAGAGATAGACGTGAGAATGGGAAGGAGAATTATGAGCAGACGTGGGAAAAAATATGAGAATTATGAGAGACACTAGAGAGACTTGAGAGAGAGAGAGAGGAGAAGGAGAGACAAAGAGAGAGAGAGAGAGAGAGAGAGAGAGAGAGACTTAGAGATAGTAGTGAGAGACAGAGAGAGAGAGAGAAAGAGAGAGAGAGAGGGAGAGACTTAGAGATAGTAGTGAGAGAGACAGTCAGGCGGTGGGTAATTAAACTGGATGATGTCTCAAGTATGTCTTTTAAGTACCTGAAGAAGGCAATGAAGAAGCCTTAACGTTAATGAAGCTCTGTGTAAACTTTCAACTATCTGAAGAAGGCGCTGACGAAGCCTTCAAATTGATTGGGAAGCCTGTGGAAACGTCATCAAATATCTACAGAAGTCGCTGACGAAAGCTGATAAGCGATAGAATTGTAAATGTCTTCAGGTATCTACAGAATCCATATACCTATTCTCAAGAAACCTGACGAAGGTGCTGACGAAGAATCTATTGAAGACGCTAATTACGACTCCAGGTGAACGAAACCTCTATATATCCCCAGGTAAATATAAAATCAATGTATCTTTTCTTAAGTACCCGAAGGAGACGCCGAAGAAGTGCTGGAGCTCTGGATAAACGGTGATGCAATGTTCCCTCGAGCGGCTCAGGTAGTGTCGTGGGTCGGGAGGGAGGAGGAGGAGATCTACAGGAAACTGCAGTGTGCCACAAGTCTCGAGGATTTTTTCTCCCCCCAGGGTAAAGGATTTGGTGCTGCTTCCTGCCGTGCTGTGGGTGGCCGGGGAGGGGGGACAGGGGAGGAGGAGACAGAAGGAGGGATAGGAAGGAGTGAGGAGGAGAGGGTGGAGGAGGTAGAGATTGAGGGGATGGCCGCTTTTCACCGAGAGGGAACCTGGAAAGAGGGAAGTGAGAAGACATCGACGGTGAGAGAAATAGACATGAGGTGAGAGGGAAGTGTCAGAGGCAAGGAAGGGAAGGAGAGAGGGGCGGCAGTGTCTCAGAGGGGAGAGACGAGTGAGAGGGGATTGAGAGACTAGTGAGAGGGGACTGAGAGACTAGTGAGAGTGAGAGCAGTCGACACGAGGGAAAGAAAGGGAGGTGAGAGGATATAAGGAATGAGAGGGGATGAGAGGGAGGGAGGGGGGGAGAGTGGATGGTAGAGAGGAAGGTAGGGAGAGAGAGAGTGGGAGGAAAAGAGGGAGGGAGAGTGAGGGGGGGCCTCTTTTCAATGAGAGCAGAGTGAGGGAGAGAGAAGGGGAGAGTCAGGGAGAGTCAGGGAGAGAGGGAGGAGTGAGAGCCATCAACAAACACCTCTCAGACAGGGACCTCTGCTTACGCCAGCTGACCTGTCCCTTCACTCTTATTCTCTCCTTCTTTATTACCTACTTCCTCTCTCTCTCTCTCCCTCTCTCTCTCTCTCTCTCTCTCTCTCTCTCTCTCTCTCTCTCTCTCAATATGGAAATTTTTTAATGTTTCCAATATGCAAAAATTTTAATTTACTGACTCGATATTTTTATTTTATTTTATCAAGTGTCGGATTATTTTCTAATATAAAATTGAAAGAAAAAAAGAAAAAATGAAAGAAATTTACATAGAATTATTATACCATCTGTTAACACTATATTAAGTGAGGGGTATATTGCGTTCTTATTGAGAGATCGTTTGTCTGTTTTTGTTCAGCTAAATTGTATCCGTATAATGAAGTTTTAGGTTAGGTTAGGTTAGGTTAGGTTAGGCTAGGTTAGGTTAGGTTAGGTTAGGCTAGGTTAGGTTAGGTTAGGTTAGGTTAGGTTAGGCTAGGTTAAGTTAACATTATAGTAGCTAATCTTACGGTAAAATAAGCTAGGGGCTAATCCTCAGGTGATCTATTTACACTATAAAACAAAAAACAAAAACAAACAAGTATCGACAACTACAGTAATCTTCCTCCCCTCAGCAATATTGTGAGTTGGAGGGTGGGGAGGGGTAGGGTGGAGGGGAGGGGAGGGGTGGGGGAGGGTGGGGGGATATTCCTCTATTAAGCGCTATTGTTTATGTGTTTCCAGTGTGCAAAAAATGGTGGTTTTGTGAATTGCAGTAATAGTGTCTGGACGGAGGTGTGTGTGTGTGTGTGTGTGTGTGTGTGTGTGTGTGTGTGTGTGTGTGTGTGTGTGTGTGTGTGTGTGTTTAAGATATAAAAAAAGATTAAATATATATATAGAGAGGAGATAGGGAGAAACAGATCTCACCACTCATTTCTCCAACACCCTCATCCTCCAACACCCTCGTCCTCAACACCCTGTCCTCAACACCCTCGTCCTCCAACACCCTCGTCCTCAACACCCTCGTCCTCCAACACCCTCGTCCTCCAACACCTCGTCCTCAACCCTCCCCCAACACCCTCGTCCTCCAACACCTCGTCCTCCAACACCCTCGTCCTCCAACACCCTCGTCCTCCAACACCCTCCAACACCCTCCAACACCCTCTTCCTCCACCACCACTAGAACTCGCCATAAATATTCACCATAAGGACTAGCTCACTGAAAGCCTTTACACTTTTATGCTCGTTAATATACGACAAACTTTACTCTTTAGAAACAGGAGGAGCGATGAGGTGTGTGTGTGTGTGTGTGTGTGTGTGTGTGTGTGTGTGTGTGTGTGTGTGTGTGTGTGTGTGTGTGTGTGTGTGTGTGTGTGTGTGTGTGTGTGTGTGGTGTTGGGTGTTTAAGTTAGTTTTAATCTAACCCAACTTAAGTTAATCTACGTTAGTTTTAACCTAACCTCGGTGACTGTGTGTTTATGGGTAAAGAAATATAGAGATAAAAAGAAAAAAAGAGAAGAGAGAGAGAGAGAGAGAGAGAGAGAGAGAGAGAGAGAGAGAGAGAGAGAGAGAGAGAGAGAGAGAGAGAGAGAGACAAGAAAAAGTAAGATAAAAGAAAAAAGAAAGAGACAGAAAGATAATGGGAAAAAAGATACCAGTTCAAGCTCTATAAAGCACACAAATACAAACAAACAAACAAACAGACAGACAAACAAACAGACAAACAAACAGACAAACAAACAAACAAACAGACAGACAAACAAACAGACAAACAAACAGACAAACACACTAACAAACAGACAAACAAACAACCTGTTGCCGTGAGCTGGGGAGAGTAAATATAGACTGAAATTAATGTTATTATGCTCCAGGTAGACGCGGTCATTTAAACCCCATTGTGGACTACTGTTTTACCTTAAAGCACTGTCTGTCTGTCTGTCTGTCTGTCTGTCTGTCTCTCTGTCTGTCTGTCTGTCTGTCTCTCTGTCTGCCTGTCTGTCTGTCTGTCTGTCTGTCTCTCTCTCTCTCTGTCTGTCTGTCTGTCTCTCTGTCTGTCTGTCTTTCCTCACATTTAGAACAACACTAATAAACACACATTTACATATTTAGCATCAGTATCCCCCACACACACACACACACACACACACACACAGGCTGAGGTTGTAGAGAGGAGCTGGTAGGAGAGTATCGATCTAAGGAGGATTCCTCTTATAAACCTTCCATCTCTCTCCTGTGTCCTCCTCTCCTGTGTCCTCCTCTCCTGTGTCTTCCTCTCCTGTCTTCCTCTCTGTGTCCTCCTCTCCTGTGTCCTCCTCCCTGTGTCCTCCTCTCCTGTGTCCTCCTCTCCTGTCCTCCTCTCTGTGTCCTCCTCTCCCTGTCCTCCTCTCCTGTGTCCTCCTCTCCTGTGTCCTCCTCTCCCTGTGTCCTCCTCTCCCTGTGTCTCATTAACCTGTCCTCTTCCATAACTACCCTCGTTAACCCCTTTTCCTCCCTTACGCCACACCTCTCCTTCCCTCCCTCTTCTGCCTCTCCTCACCCCTCCCTCACCCCTCCCTCACCTCCCCTCACCTCTCCTCACCCTCCCTCACCCCTCCCTCACCCTCCCTCACCCCTCCCTCACCTCCTTCCTCTCTGTCTGTCTGTCTGTCTCTGTCATTATCACTCAACAGCCACTAGTCAACTCTCCACGCCCCGGACACCTCGCCTTGCATAACCCCTCCTCTCTCTCTCTCTCGCCCATCGTCACCCATATATCATCACTATATCATCACTATCTCTCCGTCTCCTCACTATGATTGATGATTTCTCTCACCCTCTCACTTCATCATCTTCCACTACAACTATGATTGTGTTTTAGATTTTGAGAACCACGAATAATGATGATGATGATGATGATGATGATGATGATGATGATGATAATGATGATGATAATAATACAACTACCACTGTCACCACAACCACTACCATCTCTCTCTTTCTTTCTCTCTCTCTCTACACAACCAAACCTCCCTCCCTTCCTCGCTCTCCCTCTTTTCCCTTCTATCTTCACCTCTCCCTCACTCCCTCACTTATCCTCCGTCAATTTAAGAAAGGCAATATATTCTTTTTACTCAGACCAAAGTAATTTACTCTACAAGCACGAAGACATAATTTATTCTCTCTTACAGTAAAATCACGTTGAAATATTTGACTCTAAATATATTGGGAAGAAAACTTGGGATATTTTCTCGCAATCTATAAATGGCGTCAATTTTTCCTGTTCATTTTATACTCGAACGAAATATTTGAAGTTAGGAGCTTGTGGGGTAGTCTGTATGAGTGTCTGTCGGTGTCTGTTTGTCTGTCTGTGAGGTGTTGGAGCCCCGTGTCTGTAAGAGTGTCTGTTGGTGTCTGTTTGTCTGTGAGGTGTTGGATACGAAGTTCTTACTAAATCATTTAACTCTTGTAACCTTCTTGTGATCTCTGGCTGTATTGTTCTAGTCTCCGGTGTGTGTGTGTGTGTGTGTGTGTGTGTGTGTGTGTGTGTGTGTGTGTGTGTGTGTGTGTGTGTGTAGGGGGTTGCTAGGGTGTGTGTGTAGAGTGAAGAGGAGGAGGTGTGGGTGGGAGTGTGTGGACAGAAGAGGTGAGAGGGAAGAGGAGTGAGAGAGAGAGGGAAGTGAGAGGGAAGAGGAGTGGGAGAGAGAGGGAAGTGAGAGGGAGGAAGTCTTTGGACGTGTGGTAGAGAGACAGTATACAAGGTGAAGGTGAGACTCTACCTGGAGACTAATTGGATCTACACAACACAGTGGACAATGTTTATGTACCGTCACGTTCACTATAGTGGTGTTAGGTTAGATACTCAGAAATGTATACATATATGACTTCTGTTTATATATACCGTCCTGTATAAAATTTGTATATATTTATCTGTGTATACCTATTTAACTAAACATCTACCTTATTTGCATACCTACATGTTAAATAATCTGCAGGTGCAAGGCAGTCACACACACACCAGGTAATTACATTCACTCTTTAACTGGTTTAACAAGAGAGGCCAGCAGAGAGGAGTCAGGCGGAATATGGATAAACTTGTAGGTGACAGAATGAGGATTACACCTCCACCTCTGACCAATTTGGGAGAGGGTGTACGTGACTGTGAGAACACCCGGGGAGAAGAGGAGGAGGGAGGAGGAGGGGATGGGGAGGAGGGAGGGAGGAGGGATGGGGAGGAGGGGATGGGGAGGAGGAGGAGGGAGGAGTGGGGAGGGGAGCAGGAGGAGGAGAGGGGAGTAGGAGGGAGGGTTAAGGAGGGAGGAGGAAGAGGAGAGGAGGAGGAGGAGATGAGGAGAGAGAGGAGGAGGAGGAGGGAGAGGAGAAGGAAGAGACAACACGGAAAGAGATGAAGGGCAAGAGGAGAAGGGAGAGTAGTAAGAGTAAGAGGGATAATAGGAGGGAGAGAAGGAAGGGGAGTAGGAGGTGGAGAAGGAATGGACGAGAGAGGAAGAAGAGACAAAAAGAAAGAAGGGGGAAGGACGAGGAGGAGGTACAGAGAAGGTAAATGTATAGAAGAAACATGACAAAAAAAAGGAAAAATATTTATGATAGGGAAAGGAGAGAAAGAAAGAGAAAGAGAAAGAGGAGAGAAAGAGGAGAGAAACAGGAGAGAAACAGGAGAGAAAGAGTAAACAAAGAAAAGAGACAAATTTATTCTATTAATATAAACACCTCACATTATCATACTAAATAAACCCAAAAAATCATGATTATCAATTTACTTTTTTTGCAACATTATTTTTTTTTACTAATTATCTAATATTATCTTGAGGAAAATAAACAAACAATAATAACATTCGTAAATAAACAAAAATAATTAAGAGTTATAGGTTGTGAGGTCAGATTATTATTCACTCGGGTGGAAGTTTTGTGTGAGTGAAGCAACGAGGATGGACTCAGATCTTGCTGGGGACTGGTCGTAAAGGGGAACACACACACACACACACACACACACACACACACACCTGTTACAGTAGTGAGTGAGTGAGTGAGTGAGTGAGTGAGTGAGAGTGAGTGAGTGAGTGGGAGAAGCTTCTGTATTTGCTCTTCATTTCCTCCCCTGAGTTGTACATCACAGCGGGACAAATATTTACTAAGACTTGAAGGATAATAATATACTGTGTTGTCTCAAAATGTGGAGTTACAACACCTTGGCGCTGGGGCTGGAGGGCTAGGGTCTGAGGGCTGGGGCTGAGGCTGGGCTGGTGGCTAAATGATGGGGCTACGGCTAGGGGATGGGGACTAGGTCTGGGGGCTAAATGATGGGGCTACGACTAAGGGGTGGGGCTGGGGCTGGGGGCTGAGGGCTGGGAGTTAAATAATGGGGCTACGATTAGGGGCTGTAGGCTTGGATTATGGTCTGAGCTCAATACACATCCATCATCCACATAAGATAATAACATCCATCTAGAATCACACACCAGCATCCACCATGGCATCATCCACATCAGAAAATATATCCACTTTGAAGAATCCAACGAAGGTATGATTCGGAGATAGAGAGAGAGAGAGAGATGGCGATAAATGAGAGGATGCGAGATAGAGAAAAGAAGAGAGCGAGATGGAGAAATAAGAAGATATAAACAGAGAGAAAGAGATAGCGAGGTGGAGGAGGAGACATAAAGAGAGAAACGGACAGAGAGAAAAAGAGACGAAGAAAGAGTAACAGAGAGAGAGAGAGAGAGAGAGAGAGAGAGAGAGAGAGAGAGAGAGACAGACAAACTTAATCTCATTTCTGTGACCTGATTATAACCTAATCCTTCTGGAATATAACCAGGATATTAGAAGTCAGGAGAAGCTGCTAAAATCCCTCTCCCTTCCCTCTCACCCCCTCCCTCTCATTCTCTCGCTCTCACACAATCCTCCCTCTTCCCCCTCCCTCTCTTCCCCCCTCCATCTTACTCCTCCTTCTCTTCCTCCTGCCGTTCCTCTCCCTCTCTCACCTCTCCTCCCTTTTCCCCCTGCCTCTCAGCACCCTCCTCTCATAGTCCCCCCTCTCTCTCTTCCTCCCTCCCACTCTTCCTCCTCAATCCCACTCCCAAAGTTTTCAGAAGTACCAAACTGGAGGAGGAGGAAGAGGAGGAGGAGGAGGAGGAAGAGGAGGAGGAGGAGGAGGAAGAGGAGGAGAAGGAGGAAGAAGAGGAGGAGAAGAAAGCTTGAGGAGAGATTATCAGATTACACACACGGATTACACACCAGGATTAAACACTAATCCCCCCCCATCCTCACTTGTGCTAAGAACTTAACCTCCTTGTACCTAATCCCTGTTTTGATCACGTCTCAAACACGTATATAAAACAAAAATACATCGAGGATTTTCCTAATGTTTAATCGTGTTACATACCTGTTCTAATCTCCACGCTAAATACCTCATAGAAACACGTGGATTATCCCTATGATCTGGGGATTATCTTCTTAATCTCTACTTAGTTGTATCTTGTCTCTGATCACGTTCTGGGTACATGGGATTTTAACATACATACATACATACATACATACATACGTACATACATACATACGTACATACATACATACATAAACACACTGACTGAACCATCACCCGGAGTAGATATACGGAAACTCTTTATCCCACAGTCAACTAACCAATGAGAAGGAAGAACAAACAGCGCTGGGATTAAAAACAAATACTATTGGCCAGGATAAAAGAACAATAGAGAGTGAACCTAAACAACCAATGGGTCTCCTTCTTCTCTGACCAGGTGTGTGAGTCGGTAATTAGGTAAGGTAGGTGTGTGTATAAAGGTAGTGTGTATGTTATAGGAATGTGTATAGGTAGATGTTTATACTTATTATCATCATCTTCATCATCATCATCATCATCATCATCATTATCATTACCACAATCTACAACCTCAAGCTACTACCACTACCACCACCTCGCACCAAGTACCCTGCCACCACCACCACTACCACCACCTCGCACCGCAATTCTGCCACCACCACCACTACCACCACCTCGCACCAAGCACCCTGCCACCACCACCACTACCACCACCTCGCACCAAGTACCCCTGCCACCACCACCACTACCACCACCCGCACCCGGCACCCCTGCCACCACCACCACTACCACCACCTCGCACCAAGTACCCTGCCACCACCACCACTACCACCACCTCGCACCAAGTACCCTGCCACCACCTAACCACCACCACCACCATGACAAAATATCCTCATTCCTGCTTTACTTTGCGACCAATTTTTACCGACAAATGGCCACACGTACACAACAAATGGCCAGGTAAGGACAGGTGGGAAGAGGAGGAGGAGGAGGAGGTAGAGAAAGAATGAGTCAATACAAGAGACATTTAAACTCGGTGCTGAAGGCGAGGACACGAGGGCACGAGGACACGAGGACACGAGGGCACGAGGACACGAGACAACCTCCCACTGTGTGTGTGTGTGTGTGTCTACCGTTCAGAAACATAATCTCTCATCAATCTCGGTCACCTGGCGTCACACTGGCCCAAGACAACAACAAGGGAGGGAGGGAAGGAGGGAGGAGAGGAGAGGATGAGAGGGAGAGAGGGACAGAGAGAGGGAGAAGGGAGGGAGGGACGGAGGGAGGGAGGGAAGGTGTTTATCACTGGTAGGAGGGAATTCGATTTTACACACTACCTAGTAAAGTCCCCTTCCTTAAGTGACGTTCATTCTCTTACTCCCTCTTCCTTTTCCTTCCTCTTCCTTCTTTTCCTTTTCTCCCCCCCTCTTTCACTCCTCTGTATTCTTCTCCCCACCCCCTCTTCTTTCACTCTTCTCCATCATCCTCCTCATCTTTCCTTTCCCCTCTCCTCCCCTCGCCCTCTTTTACTTCCCCATGCTTTCCTCTCCCTTTCTACTTCCTGTTCCGCTCCCATCATCCTCCTTCCTCCCTCCCTCCAACCCTCCTGCTCTTCACCTCACCCCTCCTCCACCTCCTCACCCTCCCCCCCCGACACACACAAATTGTTACACATCTTTTATTTTTCTCGATTAATGAAACTGTTTTTCTTCAGTAGGAATAAAAAGTCATTAGTTTTCGTGTTTTCAACCTCACACCAACAACAACAACAACAACAACAACAACACCAACACCAACAACAGCAACAACAACAACAAAAGCAGCAATAAGAACAATACTTCTAGGGTTTTACGTGTGTATGTGTGTGTATGTTTATGTATGTGTATACTTGTGTGTACATGTGTGTGTGTACTATATACCTAACCTAACCTAACATTGACCTCTCATATAGACAAACTGCTTCCATGACCCACGTGTATATGACTATTGAAACCTGTTGACCTATGACCTTTCCTCTATCCAATCGGCAAAGGGTCATGACTCCTACGCGTCCTGCTAAAGTTATGTCATTACCACGTTATCCTCACTACAGTATAATTACAGTATAATCACCTATATTTACAGTTTAACTTACATATAATCACATAATTATCGCAAGGTTATTAAAATATTATAAGAGGGAAATTATAATGACAGGATAATTACAATGTCATCGTTACCCACAGAATTATCATACACTCATAATTACTGTATAATCAAACGTACCACAGAATTATAATCTTGTCATAATCACAGAATAATCCCTGACAGACCCACATAATTATCACGTGGTAATCAAAACATCGTCAAGGGATAATCAGAGTATAATTAGGGAATAATTACCAGACTGACTGCCGCACCTCAGCATATATATATAACCCTAGTGTCCAATAGTATCACACACACACACACACACACACACACACACACACACACACACTTTATTATCCTCCTTTGTTCCGGGAGGCAAAACCTTGGCGGTGTCAAGGCAGGTGAAAACCATGTCCTGCTCACCCGGGAACCAGTGTTCATAGAGGGGATGTTACGGTGTGAAAGTGAGAGATGAAGAAAGGGAGGGTAAGTAGGAGGAGATAAGAGGGAGGAGGGAGGTGGAAGGGGAGGAGGAGGAGGAGGAGGAGAGGAGGAGGAGGAGGAGGAGGACCAATGGTTAGTAAACACTATTAAAGACTAATCAGTCCCTTCACCACAATCTGTCTCTCCCCAATCAATTATCTCTCACCCTTCACACCCTTCTCTCACCCCTCACCCTTCTCCTCTCTCACCCCTCTCACCCTTCTCCCCCTCACACCCTTCTCTCACCCCTCCACCCCTTCTCTCACCCTCCACACACCCCTTCTCTCACCCTTCACACACCCTTCTCTCACCCCTCCCCCACCCCTTCTCTCACCCCTCCACCCCTTCTCTCACCCTTCCACACCCTTCTCTCCCCTTCACCCCCACACCTTCTCTCACCCCTCACACCCTTCTCTCACCCCCACCACCCTTCTCACCCCTCCCACACACCCTTCTCTCACCCCTCACACCCTCTTCTCCCTTCACCCCTCACCCTCACCCTCTCACCCCTCATCACCCCTTCCTCTCACCCCTCCACACCCCTTCTCTCACCCCTCCTCCCACCCTTCTCTCACCCTCCACCCTTCTCACCCTTCACCACCCCTTCTCTCACCCCTCCACCCCCTTCTCTCACCCCTCCACACCCTTCTCTCACCCCTCACACACCCCTTCTCTCACCCCTCACACCCACACCTTCTCCACCCCTCCACACCCTCTTCTCTCACCCCTCCACCTCTCACACACCTTCTCTCTCCCCACACCCCTTCTCTCACCCCTCCCCCTTCTCTCACCCACCCCTTCCTTCCTTCTCTCACCCCTCCCCCCCTTCTCTCACCCCTCCACCCCTTCTCTCACCCCTCACCCCTTCTCCACCCCTCACACCTTCTCTCACCCCTCCTTCTCTCCCCTCCTTCTCTCACCCCTCCCCTTCACCCCTCCTGCCCCTTCTCTCACCCCTCCACCCCTTCTCTCACCCCTCCCCCTTCTCTCACCCTCCCACCTTCTCTCACCCTCCCACCCCTTCTCTCCCCACCCCTCCTTTTCTCTCACCCCTCACACACCCCTTCTCTCACCCCTCACACCCCTTCTCTCACACGGGGGAGGGAGGAGCGGGGGGGAGGGGGGGGGGACAGGTAGCTCACTCTCAAAGCAAAATAATGTGCCTCATCATCGACCAATTGGAGGAAGCTGAAGCCATCTGCCTCTTCTGGAGATTTATGTGACCTCAAATTTCCTGTCAAAGGGAAAATTTATAACCGCGACAAAGGGAAGGGGAGAAGAAAGTGGAAGGGGAGGAGAAGGGGGAGACAGGGGTTAGAAGGGGGTAGCATGGGGTGGGGGAAAGGGGAGAATGAAGGGAGAGGATGGTAGGTATAGGAGAGAAGTGGAGAGAATGGGGAGGGGGAAGGGGAAGAGGAGAAAAGTAGAAAAAGTAGAAGAGGAAGGGTATGAGAGAGAGAGAGAGAGAGAGAGAGAGAGAGAGAGAGAGAGAGAGAGAGAGATAACAAAAGCAATACATAATACTAACTGCATCATGACACAGAAAACAACAACAAAATATTTACCCAACAGATGAACATTAAGTACAACAATTCCTCCACCAGATGGCGTTAACTCTGGTTGTATCTGGTCTGGTTTACAAGGCTTTGTTGATGTAAGCAATATATATATCAGCGGAGTGCTTTCACACACACACACACACACACACACACACACACACACACACACACACACACACAGGCATTAATCGACCAGACTCATTTCCGGACCTAGAATGCAGCTCCCCGCACCACGATTTTTCATACTACAAAACCGTGCTTGTGGTTAGGTTGGGTTAGGTTAGGTTAGGAGCAGGTTAGGTTAGACTTAAGTTCGGGAAAGTTAAGGATAGGACTTCCAAACACTTCTTCATCTCTTATTAGTTATTATTAAACCTCAAAACATAACTCTCAATATCACTCATAATCAACACGAAAAGTAAACCTATATTTTTACTTTCCCTCGGAGGTCTTAACACACACCAAGTGAAGACGACACAAAACGAGGCAAAAGACAAACTGAAAAGGTGAAAAGCAAAAACAAAACAAAAAAACAAAACCAAAAAAAGTTAAAAAAATGCAAAAAGCAAAAATAAAAAGAAGCAAAAAAAGGTAAAAAAAAACATAAACAAACGCAAAAAAGCAAAAAAAAACAGCAAAAAATAGTAAAAAATTATATAAAAAACCCTGCTAACCTTGAGACTAGACTAGACTATAAAAATCAAGCCATAGTAGACGTGTATGCTTGTGCTTTCTGGCTGCTGCTGCTGCTGTAGTGCATTAGCAGAGAGATATTGTTCACTTCCTACTTCCTTCCCTATGAGTGTCTAGGTCAAGGTCAGTGGGTATAGTGGTCAGCTTTTGGTGAATATTCTTACCGTATGAGGTCAAAGGTTTGGGGATGGTTGTTAAAGTTTGACTGTGGAGTAGTAGTTATGATGGTTGACCTGGCTGTAACCTGACCTTTTCCTATATAGGGTCAAAGGTGTTGATTTTTTTTCTGGGGGTGGGGAGGAGGTCAGCTATAGTGCCTTCGTCCGTGTTTGGATTTGAGTTTACCAAGTGTGTGTGTGTGTGTGTGTGTGTGTGTGTGTGTGTGTGTGTGTGCAGGCAACATTACAGAGACAGCTTTTTTGGGTGGGAGGAGGCGCCTTAGACGCCATTGGCACAAGGTCAAACACACATCTCAGCTACACTATGTGGGTTAGTGAAATCAGGTCAGGTCAGGCTAGGAGGGGTAGGGTAGGAGGATGGAACTGGGTCACACTAAGAGAGAGAGAGAGAGAGAGAGAGAGAGAGAGAGAGAGGAGTTAGTGTCGTTCTCAATGCAGTGGAACAATGGAGGAGTGAAAAATGAGTGAGATAAATAAGAGTAAGACACAAGGCTGTTACCTACACTGCAGTACAATAAATTGGTGACCCTTAAGAGCATATGCAAGTGATGTTGGCAGAGAGAGAGAGAGAGAGAGAGAGAGAGAGAGAGTGTGTTTATATTCCATCTTCCCCAAACACTCCCTAATCCTCCTAACCACTCCCCATCCCCTATAACTCCTCCACTCCCTCTTACCTCCCCTACCTATTCTCCACTCCCCCATCCTCTATACCCAAATCCCTTCAACTTATCCTACCCATCCATCCATCCATCCTTACCAATGTATCTAACCCTGAAATAGATGGGACTAGATCGTATTCGTGTAATATAAGACGCCTGGATCCTCTCTCGTCTATAGATTCATGGAGTTGAGGTGAGTTTTATCGGATCCAATTCTCCGTTGAGGATATCTGCCCCCCCCCCCGCCCCCCTTTGAGTGCTAAATTGACACCCAAATTAAAAATATATTATTACTACTGGATTATAGGTGATTATATATTAACATCCGGGTATTAATTATCGATTATACATTACACACCAGTTAAATATGTTAATTAACCTATTAATTAACAAATCAATAATGTTAAAGGGAATATATTAACCCCTTCACTACAGGGACGCCATTTTTAATATATTTACCAAACACCAGATGATTTTATTCAGCTCAAAGGGAGACAGCGGGGTTAATACACTATCTCCTATAACAGATAAGGGTTATATAACTTAGGCTACATAATCGATACTATAACTCAACTATAATGTGATATAATAAATGTCAATATGCCTTCCCTTCCTGGATATAAGAGATTCATCTGACTCAGGTCTCGAATTCTTAATAAATCTTACGTGTTTTTGTTTTTTATCGTAAGTTGAGATAAGATAAGGTTATGGGGGGTAGAGTCTCTGTATCATTCCGACGCCATTTTGGATTTAGGAGAGTTTGTTGTTGTTGTTGTTGTTGTTGTTGTTTTTTGAGAGTTGTGTGTTCAGAGGGTTTTATACTAGATGTGAATATTAGAATCACACACATACATAAATACACACACACACACATATAAAAACACACTTCCACAAACACACAAACACATAAACAAACTCCCACAAACACATAAAAAACCCTCTCCCAAACACACACACACACACACACACACACACACACACACACACTCAAAACACACAAACACCAACATTTTCAGCAGGCGTACCAAGCACTTCAGTATTGTAGAGGAGACCAACAGAGACTCTCAGAACACACAACATATTTACAGCCACAAGCAGTGAGGAATTTCCCAGAGTTTCACCCACTGCTTTCCGAGGCTGGGGGAGGAGGGGGAGGGACTGGTTGAATATTCCTCAGTCCTTCTAGGCCCCAGGTTCTAATAAGCCCTGTCCTCCTGGGGTCCTATGTGAGTCATGTATGCGCCGGTCTTTATAATTCCGAGTGCTAATAGACCCTTGGCGTTATAGGCCCTGTTCTAATAGACTTAGAACCTTGCTCTAAGTCCTATTAGAGCCCAGTTCTAATAGGCCCCAGTTCTAATAGACCCCAGTTCAAATAGACCCCAGTTCTAATAGGCCCCAGTACTAATAGACCCCAGTTCTAATAGGTCCCAGTTATAATAGGCCCCAGTCTTAATAGACCCCAGTTCTACTAGGTCCCAGTTATGATAGGCCCCAGTCTTAATGATAGGCCCCAGTCTTAATAGACCCCAGTTCTAATAGACCTCAATCCTCACAGGCCCTTTCCTCTTGCGTCTTAGCCTTAATTGGTGTCAGTCTCATTGATTCCCAATTTCAATA
This sequence comes from Homarus americanus, assembly GCF_018991925.1. NCBI lineage: Eukaryota > Metazoa > Arthropoda > Malacostraca > Decapoda > Nephropidae > Homarus > Homarus americanus. Next base: position 100,194 of record NW_024741866.1, on the reverse strand, counting down.
GGCCCCATTCCTGACACACCCAAAGCCAATCTAATCTAATGTAACTTTAAGGGACTGAGTCATCGTACAAAGGAAACCTCTTCCTTAATTGGCCCCAGTGACCTCACAGTCTTAATGGGCACGGCTGGGTTAATGCAGGGTAAAGTTTAGACTCAAGTAGGATTGGAGTACAGTAGCATTTGAACACAGTAGGATTAGGACTCGGAAACCAAACAAAAACAAACATTCAGTAGACAAGAGACATAAAAACAACCAACAGAGAGAGAGAGAGAGAGAGAGAGAGAGAGAGAGAGAGACAATCTGCCATGAATTAAGCTATGCAAATGAACCCCTGGTAAGACGAGTTAGCATTAGTGTATTACAATCAGTGGCGGGAAACATGTTCCAGCGATCAGGTCCTTCGTTCATTAAGATTTATAACTGTCCCCCAGCGAACAATAACCCTTCACTCCTACACCCTGTTATTGTTTATGTGATTGTCAGTACCAGAGAGGAGAGGGAGGAGAGAGAGGGAGGAGAGGGGTAAGTGGTGGTCGTGTGAGTGATGGATGGTAGTGTGTGTGGTGATGGATGGTTGGTATATGCTAGAGTAGGAGGGTTGTTTGTTGAAATAGATGGATGGAGAGGTAGCGATAACTGATGCATGGTGATAATGGTAAGGTTGGTGATAGTGATGGATGGCTTCCCCCTCTTCTTCTTTCCCCTCCTCCCCTCCCTTATTTCTCCTCCTCCTCTGCCTATTCTTCTTTCTCCAACCCCCTTCTCCCCCACTCCCTCCTCCCCCACCCCTCTTCCTCTCCTCCACTCCTTCATTTCCCTCTCCTCCTCCCCCACCCTCCTCCCCACCCCCTCTTCCTCTCCTCCCTCCTTCATTTTCCCTCTCCTCCTCCCCACCCTCCTCCCCACCCCTCTTCCTCCCCCTCCTCCTCCTTCATTTCCCTCTCCTCCTCCCCCTCCTCTCCCACCCCCTCTTCCCTCTCCTCCCTCCTTCATTTCCCCTCTCCCTCCTTCCCCCTCCCTCCTCCCCACCCCTCCCCCCCCTCCCCCCTCCTCCTCCTCATAAGAATACACGTCTTAGGAGGTAAACAACAGCCAACCAATGTGCGTCTTAGCGTCTTGTGATGATAACCTCAGCGAGACAGGGCCTCCAGTACGGTTCATTGAGCTTATTCAGGGGAAGCGGCGGGAGTACCTCCACAGCCACGGGGCACGAGACACTGTGCTTGGTGGTGAGGTGGTGAGTAGTCAGTGGTGGTGGTGTGAGTGGTGGTGGTGAGTAGTGAGTAGTGCTGGTGGTGAGGTGGTGGTGGTGGTGGTGGTGGTGGTAGTGGTAGTGGTGGTGGTGGTGGTGGTGGTAGTGATGGTAGTAGTAATCTTGACTTTTAGCAAGATCGACAGACCAACACTGCCAGACCGACAGACCGACAAACCTAGACAGCCAGACCAACAGACAGACCGACAGACCAACACAGCCAATCACCGTCATGGGTAATTACCTAATTTATGAAACAGCAACAGGAGAAAAAAAATCACCTTTGTCAAACTGTCAACACACCTGACAGCCGAATGTAATTAACAACTGTTTCCTCTGACATTTAAATCACGAAGATCAATTTACATGTTCTGTCTTGATATATATTCAGACAGATGGACAGACAGACACAGAAACACAGACAGATATGCACACACAAAAAGCCACACATAGATATACATACACACACGCGGGGATACACACATAAGCAGACAGACAGACAGACAGACAGACAGAGAGACAAACAGACAGACAGACAGACAGACACACTATAGGACCTCCGTTGGTGTCGTTATTATTTTTTCACTTCCTTTATTTTGGTCACCCGGTGTAATGTTTCCTCCTGACAGGTACAACAGTGACGTCAAGGGCCAGCGGTGAGAGGAGGTGGCTGTGGGAGAGAGAGAGAGAGAGAGAGAGGTGTGGATGGAGCGAGGGGTTGGAAGGAGAGATGGAGGGCGATGGGGAGGAAATAGGGCTGTGAAGGGATGGATGGGAGGGAAGAAGCGAGGGGAAGAAGAGAGGGAGAGAGGGAGGGGACCTAGCCTAGCTCTCACGACCTATTGAATTATTATAGTGTTATACTCTCTCTTTTACATACACACACACACACACGCTAGTACTTCTATTACTACTTTGCTGTCACTCGGAATCGAGTTTGACTATCATCCAGCTATGATACAATGGTATGAGTTATTAGGGATGTCACCTAGGTTGGTGAATTTTGAGGTGATTAAAGAGACCGATACGGGACCCGCAGGGTCGTCCACATGAGTTGCACATATGGGGGGCTACATCTAGTGCGGGAGGGGCGGTGGCAGCGTCTTTCCGGTGTTTGCGCTTGTCTGCCTCGGTTTGCAGTCGGGCTAACTCGAAAGTATTGACACCTTCCCGTGTGGTGCTCCTCCAAGCGTTACGATGTGGAGTGATCGACTCCCAGGTGAGGGGGTCGATTTGGCACTTTTTCAGGTTTGTCTTAAGACTATCCTTATACCTTTTCAGTTGCCCGCCGGCGTTACGTTTACTATTCGTTAGGTGACTGTAAAGTAGCTGCTTTGGCAGTCTACTGTTGTCCATGCGGGTAACATGGCCAGTCCAGCGTAGTTGTTCATGGATAATGGTAGCCTCGATGCTCCTACACACACACAGAGTACAGCGTTACAACAGCACCGCCGGTAACTGTACTCTACATAGACGTAAGAGGATTTATTCTGTAAGGTAACCGACTACAGTAAGTCACCTGAAATAAAAAAATACAGCAAAATAAATAAAAAAAGGAATAAACTCGATGAACTTACGAAGAAAAAAAACACAACGCGATTTTTTTTAGAATAAACTTAAATTTTTTTTAAAAACAATTCCAATACAAAACTGAAGATCTAATTTGTTGAATACCGTGATTATTTATATATATATATATATATATATATATATATATATATATATATATATATATATATATATATATATATATATATATATATATATATATATATATATAAATAATCACGGTATTCAACAAATTAGATCCCTTCTTTACGAAAATAAACACGATAATTAACCAATGAGAAAGCTATATTTTTAACTCACAATAAATCATTGATGTATTAACTTAATGACTCACCCTGTAGCTTTATTTATACTGTACATAGAGAGTAGGAAAATACATAAAAGTACAGGGTGGTTCATAAACTGTTACTCTACGGTGTCTGCCAAATAAAAAAATCCTGACAGCTTTTGACATTTTTATACAAAAGGTTTCCAGTTCTCTTTCCAGTTGGTCAGAGATGGGAAATTTTTTTCGATTTTATTTACTTTTGGGGATAAATTTCTCTCCCTGTGGTAGATGTTAGGTCAATGTTGGTGTTATAACGATAATAAATTCGCATGTATGTTGGATGTTAACTTAGTAAATGTAGAATTAATGTTGGTTTTTCTTTTAATCTCTCTCTCTCTCTCTCTCTCTCTCTCTCTCTCTCTCGTACTAACCAACACATACACTCACACTCTCTCACACATATAAATACACACATACATACACACAGATATGTAGTCATGCTTCCATTGCTGCCCCCCTCTCTATCTCTCTCTCTCTCTCTCTGTTTCTCTGTTGCTCTCTTTTTCCCTCTCTCACACATTTCTCACCCTGGGTCAATCTCAGCCCTCACATGCGGTAGAAAGATCACTCAATGGATCTCTCAGTGAGGTCCTGCAGTCAATCAAAAACCAAAGAAGGCAATTTTCTTTCACGTGATTGGCTAATTTGCATTTTTCTTGAGTGCTAATGGGTATAATGGTGAGGTGAGAAGAATGGTGGGAGATGTCGAGAGAGAGAGAGAAAGAAAGAGGCCAAAGGTGAAAAAGTGAATATTTTCCCTAAGCAAATCACGAAAAGAATAACAAAATAAACAACAACAAAATATAACACAGGCACTATTTTCCCCTGCATTTTCCCTGCCCCCCCCCTACATAAAAAGCCATACGTCTGGCAACACCGCACGAGAACAGGGAAAAAAACACCATCACCACAAATTAGGGAGGAAAAAACTCTTAGTTGAATACTCACTGGAGGTTGTAGAGGCCAATGAATAACCTCAGAACATTCACTGGAGGTTACAAAGGTCAATGAATAACCTCAGAGTACTCACTGGAGGTTACAGAGGCCAATTAATATCCTCGGAGGTTATGGAGGCCAAGGAATAAGCCCAAGGGTACTCACTAGAAGTTACATAGGCCAAGGAATAAGCTCAGGGTGCTCACTGGAGGTTACAGAGGCCAAGGAATATGCCCAAGGGTACTCACTGGAGGTTGTTGAGGCCGTGGGTGTAGTTGTCGAAGAGGTGTGGCCTCATGTATGCCCAGAGCTCGGGGTTGATCTTGGACACGTAATACTCAACTGAACTGGCTCGTAACGCCCCTATCCTCTGGGACATCAACTGTGGAGGGAAACACGTACAGGTGAGACACAGGTGAGACACAGGTGAGAATACTGATGTTAATGTTAATGCACAGGCGAGACATAGGTGACAAACAGGTGAGACATAGGTGAGAAATAGGTGAGAAACAGGTAAAAATAACGCTGAGAAGGAAGTGAATATCAAAATCCTTGCCATAACACAAGAGAGAGACGTGAGGCAGGTGCGAGAGAAATACATTATACAACACACGTGAGAGACACAGGTGAGAGACACAGGTGAGAGACACAGGTGAGGGAAACAGATGTGCATTATCATACCATAACAAGATACAGGTGTGGTGGTGGAGGTATGGCCTAATCTAATATACATCACAAACACGTAAGTAAAAAATAAATAAATAAAAAATAAATATATAAAAAAGTTATTATTTGGTGGGAAAATATTTATAGTTTGGGATAAAAATTAATCCCATGAGAATTAAATTGATGTCGGATTAAATGTCTAGATTAATTACAATTTTCACTACACGTTGTTAATTATAAAGTATTATATATAAGCGAGAGATAATATATATATAATTTATCTAAGTAGGAGTAAAAAAAAAATAATAATAATCCCATTTAATTCGTTTACTTATGATTATTTTTTTTTTTTATTTCTGGTAAATGTTACAGAGTGTTGAAGGTTTTAATAGGTAGTAATATTTATATCAACATTTAACTTTTTCACAAAGAACTTTTTACAT
>NW_024741866.1:0-90000 GCF_018991925.1 Homarus americanus | reverse complement strand
CCTATACAATATATTCTCTCAGCGGCTGTAAAAGTCTGCGGGTATTATCTCCACTATTTTGGCATCTTGTGTATTACAGTTCTTTAAGGTCCAGGGTCCATGGTCTTTAGGTTCCAGGGTCCAAGGTCGTTAGGTTCCAGGAAGGGGGGTTGGTTCCAGGGCCCATGCTAGGTCTCCAGGGGGTGGTTGGTTCCAGGGCCATGGTCTTTAGGTCCAAGGCTCCATGGTTTTTAGGTTTTAGAGGGGAGAGTCTGGGGTCTTTAATATTTAAGGTCCAGGGTCCATGGTCTTTAGGTTTCACAGGGGAGTGTCCAGGGTCTTTAATATTTAGGGTTCAGGGTCCAGGGTCTTTAGGGGCTCCAGGGTCCATGGTGTTTAAGATGTAGGGTCTAGGTTCCAGAATCCATGATCTATAAAGGTTTCAGGGGTTTGAGTACAGTATATCTATATATGAATACGTATTAATGAATGTATGTATATATATATATATATATCAACACACATATATAACATCTATGTATATCTATATGTATACAGTTCAAACCACCTCTACACTTGTCTCTGTATCAATTAACTCACATCGGAGACCTTGTGACACGCCGGGCCATCACAGTAAAACCACAACGCCTCAAACTTTTTTAATGGCCTCACAAGACTCACAAAACAGGGAGGGTAAAAAAAAGCCTTCAAATGACCTGACTTGAAAGAAGGGTCACTTTCTTCCTACCTGTATCGCCAAAGTTAGCCACAACCTCGTTCTAAGGTGGTAGGGGAAAAAAAGTTGAATTTGCTGTTGTTGTTTTTTTTCCCTCTCATTGTTAGTTCCAGTTTGTTCTAATTTGTTCTAATTGGTCTCAGTTTGTCTCAATTTATCCCAGAAAAAAAGATAAAAAGAAATAAAGTAAGAATAGAAAAAAGAAAGAAAGAAATGAAGAAAGAAAAAATAAATAAAGAAAAAATATATATAGAAAGAAAGAAAGAAAAAAGACAAAAAGAAAAAACAAATAAAGAAAAAGAGAAAGAAAAAATAAAGAAAAAAATAAATAAAGACAGAAATAAAGAAAGGGGCCAAAACTGCAGTAGATTCACCCATCACCAGAAAATGGATCAAGGATAATGGCTTAGGGAAATAGAGAGGGGAAAGGGGGAATTTTTTTCTACCTGTATCTGGGAGAAAAATAAATAAAAGAGAGAGAAAGAGAGACAGAGATAGACAGACAGACAGACAAATAGACAGAGATAGACAGACAGACAGACAAATAGACAGAGACAGACAGAAGGACAGATATAGCTAGATAGATTGAAAGAGAAACAAATACAGAAGAGACAGGTAGAGAGAGAGAGAGAGAGAGAGAGAGAGAGAATACAGGTCATTTTACGAGTGTTTCCCTCACTATAAAATACAATAAGAGTGATGGTCTTTGAAGAGACAAAGGGAGAGAATGTTAGCAGGTAACTGGAGAGAGAGAGAGAGAGAGAGAGAGAGAGAGAGAGAGAGAGAGAGAGAGAGAGAGAGAGAGAGAGAGAGAGAGAGAGAGAGAGAGAGAGAGAGAGAGAGAGAGAGAGAGAGAGACACACAGTGGAAAGCAATACGGAAAATTTTATGGAGAAAGTTTGTGACTGTATATGCTGGAAAGACTTACTGCACAGACGACAAACCTTGGTAAATCTCTAGCATCACACACAGACAGACACACAACCTCACAGACATACAGACAACCTCACAGACATACAGACAACCTCACAGACATACAGATATACACACAGACAAAACACACCCACATAACACACCATGACACCCATAACACACCATGACACACCATGACACACACCATGACACCCCCCCCCATAATTAACTCCCTCACTCCACCATAACTCTGCATTACGTCATCTCCAACATCACCAACACACGAAACATCTCTTTAGACTCTCGTTAACCTCTCGTATGTGTCTCGTAATAGTACCCTGAGCGAACGAGGAGTCAAAAAAGGTGTTTCCTCAGTACCCGGATGATGAGTGAGTTGTTGCTGAGGACATACTGTTTATTGGGTCACTTATGAGGGAGTGAGGGAGGGAGGTAGTGAGGGAGGGAGGGAGGGAGGTAGGTGAGGGAGAGAGGGAAGGAGGGAGGGAGGCTAAGATACCTCAAATCCTCAAAATTACCTCCTTTAGATTGACTCTTTTAACTGAAGATGAGAGAGAGAGAGAGAGAGAGAGAGAGAGAGAGAGAGAGAGAGAGAGAGAGAGGACCCCCCCCCTAATACAGGTAAGACACTAAGACCAGGTACAGTGGCTCTCAACTTCCACTTCACTCATCACTAACGAGACTGTGTTACACCTTAAGGCAGGTGACCCAGGTAAAATTGGCAGTGTGTGTGTGTGTGTGTGTGTGTGTGTGTGTGTGTGTGTGTGTGTATGTGTGTGTGGTGTGTGTGTGTGTGTGTGTGTGTGTGTGTGTGTGTGTGTGTGTGTGTGTGTGTGTGTGTGTGTACAGGGACCCCTCACATATCTTCATCAACTCTCCCTTAAGGTTTTCCTGGAATTAAATTTGCTCCACCATTTGTGTCCAACCCATTACTCTCCCACACTAGCCCCTCCCCCTTTCATTATCTCCCCTAACCCCTTTAATTACCTCCCCTTCCTCCATTAGTTTATCTATCTCACCCGCTCCATTAGCTTAGACTCTCATTCCTTCCATTAGATCTTCCCTCCCTTATTTACCTCCCATTCTATTAACTCCTCCCATTAACAACCCCTCCATCTACTTCCCCCATTCGCACCCCTCCACGAACACCCCCATCATTAACAGCCCAATTAACACCCCTTCCATTAACACCCCTTCCATTAACACCCACTTCCCATCTTCATTTCCCCTTCCCCATCCTCTCTCCCTTACTTTACTTTCTCCATTATGTCTCACTTCCCTCCATTATCGCCTCTCTTGCTATTTCTCTCTCCTCTTATTGCCTCTCCTTTACATAATGGTGATTTAACTCCTCTTATATATCACAATCATGTTACGGCGAATTTAATGTATTTTTTCCTATATTTCTCTTCTTCCTCTAAACGTTTATCAAAGTTTTTATTATGTCTTTTGTTTTATTCTGTGATTTTTATGATTTATTACGTTTATTTATTATTCTCTTTTATTATTTTTTCCTTTAGGTTAATCGTATTTTTTTCTATTTTCTCTTTCGTTCGCTCGTTTATCACTTTATTTATTATGTATTTTTTATTTATTTTTTATATAATAATCGTGTGTTTTTTTATGTCTTTCTTTCGTAGTTATTATTATCATTTCCTTTACGTATTTATATTCATCAATCCTTTCCTTCTTTCCTTCGATTTTTTTTATGTTTATTTCGTAGTTTTCAATTTATTTTCTCTCTCCCTCATTCTCCTCCCCATTCTCCCCAATCCTCCTCTCTCCCCCATTCTCCCCAATCCTCCTCTCTCCCCCATTCTCCCCAATCCTCCTCTCCTCTATTCTCCCTCAATCTCTCTCCCCATTCTCCCAATCCCCTCCCTCTCTCCCCCATTCCTCCCCCAATCCTCTCTCTCCCATTCTCCCCAATCCTCCCCACTCCCCCATTCTCCCCAATCCTCCTCTCTCCCCCATTAGTCCTTACGAATGGGGTGCTGTGCCCAATTTCTACACGGCGGGTGATGACAGTACTAACCCACAGAGCAAATAAGGTTCATAGTTCAGTGTTATAGTATGTGTTGGAGAGTCGTAAGGGTCAAGGTTCTCAATTTGGTTCGTCATCTATCTCGACTCTCACTGCTGTGTGGCCAGTGTTTGTATTAAATGGCTATGTGTATGTGTGTACGGATGTGTCTGTGTGTACGTATGTGTCTGTGTGTATGTATGTATGTATCTACGTATGTGTTGGTGAATATAGCTACATATTTGTTTAGGTCAGGTTAGGTTAGGTTAGGTTAAGTTCGATAAGGTTAAGTTAAGTTAAGTTAGGTTAGGTTATTAGATAAGGTTAGGTTAGGTTCGAGTGCTGGCCCCGTGGTTAGGTTAGGTTAGGTTAGGTTAGGTTAGGTTAGGTTAGGTTAGGTTAGGTTAGGTTAGGTTCGAGTGCTGGCCCCGTGGTTACTGAGCACCAGTGAGTGTTGTAGGTAAGGGGTAGCGACGGGGAGGAAGATTACAGTCATTTGGCATAATAACCCGGTAATAATAACCCTCGTACAAGGTTATACTGTCCTATAACTCTTCACAACTGTTGTGTCTCGACGGGTGTGTGAGGGTGTGCTGGATAATAACCTTGGAAGCTTCTACTGTAAAACTAACCATCTACAACTACAACAACAACCGCATCAACAACATCAATAACTACAACAACAACAACAACAACAACAACAACAACAACAACAATAACATCAACAACTACAACAACAACAACAACAACAATAATAACAACAACTACAACAACCACATCAACAAATAAGTCAACAATAAATAACTACAACAATAACTAAGTAAATAACAACTGCACTGCACATCATTAACTACAACAACAACATCAATAACTACAACAACAACAACAACAACAACAACAACAACAACAACAATAACATCAACAACTACAACAACAACAACAACAACAATAATAACAACAACTACAACAACCACATCAACAATGACAACAACCAAAACAACAACACCTACTGTAAAACTAATCAGCAACAACTCCAACAACAACAACAACTACAACCACAATTACATCAACAACTACAACAGCAGCATACATAACAACCACACCACCAACAACCACACCAACAACAAAAACAACAGCCATCCTAGTAAAAAAGACCGTAAAAACCCCTGCCATCTCAGCACTTACAAACAAAACAACAACAATTACAACAACAACAACAACAACAATTACAACAACAACAACAACTACAACAACAACAACAACAACAACAATTACAACAACAACAACAACAATTACAACAACAAACATTTAGTAAAAAAACCTAGTAAACAAGGTACTGAAGCGCTTAAAACTCAATCAACCACAATTAAACAACTATCTGCCAAAAGTGTTTAATAACCCTGCAACTCAAAGAACTACAACAACAACAACAACCACAACTACCACAATCGGTCCAGGTGAGGCAGAATTGTACCTTAGTGTGGTGTTAATTCTCCTACCTGTAATTTCCAGGTCGAAGTGACGTGTTATTCCCGCGTTTTGGGTGTGTTTTAAACTGATCTTTGTACACACACACACACACACACACACACACACACACACACACACACACACACACACACACACACACACAATCTAAAATCTGGGCAGGGGAAATGGCCTGACGCCACGTAGTTGTGTAGACAAGACAAGGAGGGAAGAGGGAGAAGGGGGAAGGTAGGGGTAAGGGGAGGAGGGCAAGGGTTGGTTTAATTTAGGCACCTCCCTGACTGGAAGATGGGAGCCTGTCCCTGCTCAAAGCGAATGACGTCTCATCCTGAGACCAGCCCCCCCCCACACCTTCCCACCCTCCACACAGCAAGTCGGGAAATTTCTGTCTTTGGGGAAAAATCCGTTCACATATGGAGGTGTTGAGCGCAAGAAGGACGCTCAGTAATGCCTCGGTCTAGGAGAAAATCGACTTAACTCAGAGCTAGAAGGTCATATGGTCCATCGTATATTTTTTTGTTTTTTAGGATGATCGAGAGAGAGAGAGAAAGAGGAAAGGGAGGGGAGTTATTATTTCTCCCAGGATGGACGACGCTCACTTATTTTTGCTATAGGATTTTTCTGGTTGAGTGACCCCGAGGCATTGTGTGTGTGTGTGTGTGTGTGTAATAATAATAATAATAATAATAATAATTAACGGTTTATTGAAAGAGCTTGGCAGCTAGAAGGCTGAAAATATACAGTTACATATTTGGGGAATGGGTTACGAATTACAAATAATATACAAGTGACATAAGTGACACAAATAAGACATATAGTAACTTAGATGGGGATCAGCTCAAACTACAGTTCATTTCAACATAGTGACAGTGTAGGGAGCAGTGTTTACTGGGAGTGAATACACTGATTTATTACATGTTATTGATAATTTTTACAATGGCTGGGACTGGGCTGTTCTTATAGCGATCAGTTCGTGCACGTATGGGCTGGATGCGGTTGTGGTGTCGAACAGCAATTCTCGGACAGGGGATCTCAGGTGGTAGTAGGGGCCGGTGTCGGGGATGGTGTAGAAGCTTCTTACCAAATTTGCAGATGAGGCCGTGGTGATGGTCAGTGAGAGTCGAAAGGGTCAGTGTGTTGAGCGCTTCTTGATATGTGGAGTAGGGAGGGGAGAGAATAATCTTGCATGCCCTCTTTTGCACTTTTTCTAGGTGTTTACGTTGTGTGGCATTTAGGGAGGAAGACCAGGTGGGGGAGGCATAGGTGAGCTTGGGAAGTATGAATGTTGTGTAAACACTGAGGAGCTCGTGTGCAGGAACTCTGAGGGACTTGAGTCGGCGGAGGAGGTGGAGACGGAAACTGGAGGATTTGACAACTTCTACTGACGTGTGGTTTCCAAATTTAGTTTGTTGTCTATAAGATGAGGAGCTGTGAATCTACAACCTGGAGTGTGTTCGACCTAGGGGTAATGAAGGGAGGTGGACAATGTCGAGGAGAGGGGTTGATGTGCAGCAACTACTGGTCTTGGTATGGTTGATGGTGAGCATGGTTGTTGGTGGCCCAGTTTTGGAGACTGTTCAATAACCGAAGGGCGGTAAATACAGTTGGGAGCGAATTGTTGACGCTGATCCCAATGGTGAGTCGTCGACATATTTCCAGCGAGCAGGGCTTCTCTCTTAGGGCATCATGATGAGCATAAGGAAGCAGAGTGGTCCTATCTTGGTGCCTTTGGGGGACGCCACAGAGTGACTGAAAGGTGGAGACAGCCCCTCGGAAGCGTACAGCTGGGCGTCGGTCACTGAGGAAGTCTGTAAGCCATGGTATGAGACTTCTCCGAAGCCCGAGGTCAATAGCTTTGTTTATGATTATATTGTGGTCGACTAGGTCGAACGCTTTAGTGAAATCAATGAAGGCGACAGCTACAGACGTTTTTCGTTTCTCGAGATGGCGGTATATGTAATCGAGAAAGCTGACAAGACAGTGAGTGGTGGAGGAAGTTTTCATGTTGCCAAATTGCTGAGGGTCTACGACTCCTGCAATATCAGCATAAGCTCAGTCAAACACAAAACTTTCACAGATTAGGCTGGGTATTGGGGTGATTGCAATAGGTCGTAGCTGATTTAAGGATTGTGGGCTGGTTGACTTGGGCACTGGTGATACATAAGAGGTCTTCCAGTCAGCTGGGCATCTGGCTTGACTGAGAGAAGCATTGATGATGGAGCAGAGGGGTTTAGCAAGCTCCGGGGAGAACTCCTTGAATAGTTTCATTGGTAAGTCAATGGGGGTGGTAGAGCGTTTTAATTTTAGTTTGTCCAGGTGTTTTGCTACGCCAAATTCCTCTACTAAGTCAGTGGGAAGGGGGGCTGGTAGGTAAGCAGGGAGAGTGGTTGTGTCAAGCCGTGGGAGCGTCTGGCATATAGTAGCGAAATGGTTATTTGTTTGCTCAGCTGCGTCAACATTAGGGAGATGGCTGAGGAAGGGGAGGGGATGTGTCATATTGTTTAGTCCACAGAGTTCTTTAAGCTTACCATACCATTGACTGATGTTGGTCTGCTTCAGGTGTTGTAATTTGGTTGGGTAGTGGGACTTCTTTGCAGTGCGTATTTCGCGGATGACTCTGTTGCGAAGTGACCTGTAGCGGATGTGGTCATTGAGATGAAATGCTCTGTCTCTCTGTTGCATAAGTCTTTTGATCCGAGGTGTGATCCAGGGCAAGTCAGCTGGGTGAGATCTGACGGACTTCTCAGGGAAGAAGTGGTGGTGAGCTTCGGTGGTGGTGTTGGTATAATTTATCCATTTGGTTTCCACGTCATCCACGCTGAGTACTTCAGTCCAGGGATAGTGAACTATCCACTGTCCAAAGAGGCGTACTGCAGAGTCAGTAATCGGCCTGTAGGTCTTGATGTAGGGTCTCTGTACTTGAGTGGGAGTGGTAGCAGGGGACCAGAGCACTGATAAGTGTGTGCTACACCCGACAGGAGGCAGTGGTTGAGGAGGTTGGTACTGGTCCGCTAAGTCAGTTAAGATAAGGTCAAGGGTGTTTTGACCGTGTGTGGGGAAGGTCACAACTTGTGATAGTGATAGCTGGTCCTGGATATCAGTGGTGTCAATTTCATTTAAATCCCCACATAATACTAACTTGGCACATGGGTACCTAACTCTGAGGTGGTCTGAGGTGGTAATGAGATGATTGATAAGAGTGTCTCTGGTGGGTGATCGAGGCGGATGGTATACCACGCAGATTATAATGGAAGCAGTGTTGCGTGGGTGTGCCCGCAGCACGACACGTACCCATAATGCTTCCACATCTGCTGGGACTTGAACATCCAGGCGTGACGGCCGTAGGTCATCTTGACAGAAGAGGGCAACGCCCCCTCCGCGTCTTTGTGGACGAAGGTGATGAAAGAGTTGATATCCTTCAATGTGACACGTTTCAGGTACAATTTGCCAAGTCTCACATATGGCAACGACGCGCGCGGCGGTTGACCTGACTGTAGTTGCCAGCTCGTCGAACTTGTTAGCTAGGGAAGTGACGTTGGATAGCAGTAAAGACGGGAGATCATACCATATCCGTGGAACTTCAGTGTGGTGGTATGGTCTGTCAGGGGTGGGTTTCTCCGGTTTTCTAGTGGAGGTTACGGTTCTAATGGGCTTATGTGCATGACGGCCTTGTCTACGGCTCCGCGCGTGGAATATTTTCAGTGACTTGAGTAGCGCGATAACACTCCCATCAGGATAACCGTTCCCACGCTTTAGATGATACAGAGTGCGTCGGGAGTAAGTGATTGGTGGCCATCGGTTGAAATCTGTTGAGGGCGGACGGAGGTGTTCGTCACTGGCGGCACTTTGAGGGACACTGACACTGGTAGACATCTGTTAATGTTTGTCAGTTGTAAAGACCGTGGACTTTGTCCTCGGTGCTTGGGGTCGCCGACACAGTTTTCACGATATATGTAAACACCGCGGTGGTCCTTGTCACTGGCACTTTAAAGTTGACCGATAAAGTGCCCACTGTCTGACTTTTCCTTGGGGTGCACTATCGAGCACTGTATGGTAATCACTTATTGCACTGATGGCTAGAATGTTTTGCCGAGAAAGTTCCTTAAGCGCACTATAGGAACACTCTGTGTGTGTGTGTGTGTGTGTGTTTATTGTTGTTAAGGTTATTGTGAATACGAACGAGTCTTAACCCTCATATCAATGTCTGTCTATATACATACAATAATTTTAACACACCTCAACGTTCCCATGTATATGTATATAATTCCCCTGTATGTATACTTGTGACTCTCTCTCTCTCCTGTTTCTATGTATATGACCTCACATTTGGCCACAGAATTCTCAGATTTCTGGATAAACTTTTGAGTCTCCATAAATTCATAAACAACAATACAGAGAATTACCACGTATTTTATGTATGTTTCTGTATGTATACGTACTGTTACATTATACACACATACACAGGAGGAGGAGACGCGTGAGGAGGAGCGTGAGGAGGCGAGGTGGGGAGGAAAACAAACCTACATGTACGTATTTCCGGTAAAGTTATGAGACTCAGGGCGTAACTCAGGTGTGTGTGTGTGTGTTCAGGGTTCTCGTTCTCGAAACCCAGTGGCTCTAATGGTCTTAATTTTGGGAACCTGGTGGAAGACGGTAAGTACACACACACACACACACACACACACACACACACACACACACACACACACACACAGCTCGTTGCTCGTTCGCTACAGAGGATTATAGGAGATGGTGAGACGCTTAAAGACAACACACACACACACACACACACACACTACACACACATACACACACACACACTCATATACCCCAACACACCCCACTACAGCCACTCCCAACACACTCGCAAGACCTTCCCAGCACACCCTTAAACACCCTCCCCCAACACCCCTCCCCAACACACCCACACATCCACAGCACCCTCCCCAACACACCCACACATCCACACACCCTCCCCAACACACCCACACACCAGCCTCCAACACACCCACACACCCTCCCCCAACACACCCACACACCCACACACCCTCCCCCAACACACCCACACACCCACACACCCTCCCCAACACACCCACACACCAGCCTCCTCGTCATACACCTGTCTGTGTCTCCTCATCTTAATTAGGTTTGAGATTCTCGTTCCAATGTTGAAGACTGACCTCACCTGACCTGGGGAGACGTCATCAGGCCTTCATAGAGTGACTTAATTTGATCCTACGGCGACCTAATTTGACCTATGGTGACCACATTATGCCTTGACCAATCACTGAAGAATTGAGGTCAGTTTCATTCGATTATGTAAAATAGTTTGTTTATTTTCTGATTGAATATTGTTGAAATTAATTTGATCTTGTAAGAGAGGTAATACATACATACATACATACATACATACATACATACATACACCCTCTCCTTACTCTCAGATGGTGACAAGATCCAGTTGTGATCTGATTGGCCGTCTACCTGAGCGATTATACACCTGAATGTCTCCTAATTTGCTTAACGACCCACTTGAATCGCCCTAATGTAAACACCTTCCCTGTCCGCACGGCCTGAGTTGTGTGCGTGTGTGTGTGTGTGTGAGAGAGAGAGAGAGAGAGAGAGAGAGAGAGCGAGAGAGAGACCATTACCACCATAGCCTCACCCGTCAGAAATAAAAAAAAAAGACGGTAAAAATCACCCATTTCTTTGTCTGTGAAAAACAACCCTAAAACTGACGAGATATGTCGCCCCCTTGTCCCCACTTTGGCAACTGAGTTCTTCCCAAAGGAGATTTTATATCACCCTTAGTTTTTTTCTTCATATTTTTCATCTGTGGGAAGGGGATTTTTTAGGAATCTTTGATGATATTTTTTTTTTGGGGGGGAGGAATTTTTGACAGACTTTTTATTCTTGGTGGAGAATTTTAGGAATTTTTTTTTCAGAAAGATTATTATTTGTGGTGATTTTTTCGAGTTTTGATAGATTTTAGATGGAAGGACAAGATCAGAGGGGCAAGGGTAAGGGAAGGAGTATATGGGTAAGAGAAAGGAAAAAAAAGACGAGCAAGGGGAAGGAGGAGATGGGCAATGGAAGAAAAAGATGGGCAATAGAAGAGGAAGATGGGTAATGGAAGAGGAAGATGGGCAAGAGAATGAAAAAAAAACGGGAAAAGGGAAGGAAGGAAGAGGAGAGGGAGGGGAGGGTAAGAATTGCCCAAACCCAGCAGGTCCTCACCTTGCCCCGGCCAAACAACCTCGCTTCACGGAAATTGGTATGTGAGGGGAGTGTGAAGAGTGAGGGGAGGATGGCAGGGTGGCAGGGTGAGGGGAGGGTGAAGAGTGAGGGGAGAATGGCAGGGTGGCAGGGTGAGGGGAGGTAACAGGGGTGAGGGGAGGTGAAGAGGAGGGAGAATGGCAGGTGGCAGGGTGAGAGGAGGGAAAATAGGGTGAGGGGAGGTTGGAAGAGTGAGGGGAGGATGGCAGGGGTGAGGGGAGGGTAACAGGGTGAGGGGAGGGTGAAGAGTGAGGGGAGAATGGCAGGATGGCAGGGTAACAGGGTGAGGGGAGGGTGATAGGGTGAGGTGGAGTACGGCAGAGGGGAGGAATTTTTATTTTCGAGAGTGAATGTTTGTCTCTCTATCTTTTATTACAATTATTATTATTATTAGTAGTAGTAGTAGAAGTAGTAGTAGAAGTAGTAGTAGTAATAGTAGTATAGTAATATTAGTAATAGCAATAGTAGTAATAGAAGTAGTAATAATAATAATAATAAGAGTAGTAGTAGTAGTATTTAATTCATATAATCATTCCCAATCATCATTATTAATTACTATGATATCAATACTCACCACCATTACAAACACGTCCTTAGAACATTACGATTTAATTCACTTCTCATTACCAAATTTACTTCCTCATTAGCATATCTTTTCACTCCAACAGGTAAGTCGCGATAGGATCACTAATTGGTATTCAGTAAAAGATGCCGCGGACAATAACACCTTTATACACTAATTATATTTTAATTAAGGTGAGCGGAGCAGGTGAGTGTCGTTTATGTCCTTATTGTTTAACTCGTTTTGTCTCTCTGTCTGTCTGTCTGTCTGTCTGTCTGTCTGTCTGTCTGTCTGTCTGTCTGTCTGTCTGTCTTTTGTTTACCGTGAGGTCAAGTGAGTAGGAAGGTCAGTGTCACCTGGATCTAATTAACTAATTACTTACTAATTCACAATCTACCTGCGTTGCTGACCGACTAACTAGCTAGTTAACTGTTTAGGCCAATTAAGCCCAATTAGGTCAAAGGTCAGAGCTGGTTTAACTTTAGTGTAGTCTAGTTATTGGTTAAATTAAATTACTGTTTATATATTATGTTAAATTCTTGTAAGTTTCATTATTGGTTAAAAATACATAAAACATACTTGGAAAAATAATATATCACACAGGAACTGAAACTCATCATCCAGAACTACCAGAAGCCTCAGCAACCAATAAGAACTCAACATCTCTTCAAGCTAGTCTATGATTGGCTCACCCTGACTACAGCTCCTGACAGTGACGACCCTCCATATTATAAAAGGTTAGGGCGTGAGAGAAGGAGTCTAATGACCCCCACTTAACCTGCGGGACAAAAGGTGACCCCAAAATGGCTTTGAAATTGTACAAAAAATAATTTAATACCAGGGTGTTGATTTTCGAGTGTTGGCCAGAAGGATAAAAAGAGGTTAGGTTACTGTAGGTTAGGTTAGGTTAGGTTACTGTAGGTTAGGTTAGGTTAGAAGAGTTTAATCATCACGTGAAATAAAGTAATGTCGTTAAAACACCATAACTACAGCACATCCCGTTACTTTAACCCTTATTTCACGAGTCACTAATTCAGTCAATCAAGAGCGTCAAAAATCGAACCAATCATAATTGACGTGTTATTAGTTGCCCTGAGTCATTTACCGAGCGTGAAATGTTTTTTGAGGATTAAAAAACATTTCTTTATGAATTTTGCTGTTATTATTATTATTAGTATTAGTATTAGTATTATTATTATTATTAGTAGTAGTATTAGTATTAGTATTATTATGATTATTAATTTTATTATTATTATTATTATTGTTGTTGTTGTTGTTCTTCTTCTTATTATCACTCTTACTAGTAAACAACAAGGTGTACACACATTAGACCAGCCAGGTAAGAGTGCTAATTTAACCCAACAAACTGCTCGTTCATCAACAACAAACTACCACTTGCTCGTTACCTTCATTATCGGGAAACATTTTGGTGAGAGTTTTATCGCGAAAATTATCGCTTATCTTTCATGTTTGGGCTAAATATAGTTATATATTTCCTGAACTATCACTATTTTCACTGTAATTACTACTATTCTTGATAATACATACGCTGTAATTAGTGTAATTTGATACAGTATGTTATTTTTAAGTGTATTAATTCATTTATCTTCGCGAAATATTAATTCTATAAAATTTTTGCTCCATTTCTCTACCTGTAAGTGTCACTGAGTTGCCAGACGCACGATAAACGACCCATTTTTTTCACTATCTGCCTTAACAAATTACTGTGGTTATTTAGATTCGTGAAATATATGAGTTACATGACTATATTCGTCCCTAAATACCCTAATAAATTAATAAGGAGAAAATATCATGTTAATAACGGTTGGTAAACTTACTCACCTGCCCTCTGCTGCTGCCCAGGTGAGACTATCACTTTTTCTGTGATGCTGAACATTTCGAGTTTAAAATGATCATCAATTAAGCTTTAAAATCGTCTTTTCTCTCGTTCACTTGTTATTTTCCTTTACAAAATCCAACAGCACAGTCATTGTTATTAGTTATGTCTTTATATAGTTACAATTGATACTGTTATTTCGTTAAAAACACCGAAATATCACACAACAAAAGTGACACTGTTTACTCGGGAATCATCTGATGCTCACTGTACGTTACCTGTTGCCGAGCGCATCACCTAACCTTTCTCCTGTTCCTGATTGGTCACCGTTATCTCGTCTCGCTTCTAATTGGTCACTTCTGTCGTATCTCGTCACTAATTGGTTACCGCTACCTCTCCTTACCCCGGATTGGTCATTACCACCCCGCTTACGTATAAATTAGTAATCTATCCTTTTTTTAACTGGTTATTAGGCAAAATTCAATTATTCGTTGCATTTCTAAAAAAAATTAATCAAAATACAACTAATTACAATCATTAACAAATTCAAACAGTAATTAACAAACATCAATAGAGTTAAGATAAGACCCATACGCCCCAAAGCTAATTAACCTGTAACAATAATATGTGGGTTTTAACCTTTTTTAATCTAACCTAAAATAAACAATTGAAGGTTTTACTCCAGCTCTGACATATTGGGTAACAGGAGCTATAACTCTGCAATATGTCACCCAGAGTGGACCAATCTTGACACCTGGACACTACCTATCTAATATATAACCTGTGGCTCTGTAATACTCTGGGGGACCTGTATGGCTCTGTTATACTCTAAGGACCTGGAGAATATACCTGTGTGGCTCTGTTATACTCTTAGGACCTGGAGAATATACCTATGTGGCTCTGTTATACTCTTAGGACCGGAAAAATATACCTGTGTGGCTCTACCTACAATACCACTAGTATAATCTAAATACTCAATTATATACCAGTAGACATTTAGTATAATCTACGTAGTGAATTATACCACAAGAGGGCCACGTTTTATGGCACCAGTATATCACCTTGGCACTGTTTGGCCCTGTGTGAGTGCCAATTGTATGACTCAGCGCTGTGGTCAGGGATAGTGAAGTAAGTTATGAGTTTAGTTGTCTGGCAGCAAGTAGGAGTGATGGGTGAGAGAGAGAGAGAGAGAGAGAGAGAGAGAGAGAGTTAACGGGAGGTCAGCACTTACTTACCTTCTAGTAGTGAGGTCAACAGAGGTCAAGGATATCAACAGAGGTCATGAAGTTCAACAGAGGTCATAGAAATTAGAAATCAACAGAGGTTAAGGTTATCAACAGAGGTCAAGGATATCAACAGAGGTCAACTAAGGTCAACACATACCTTCCTGTTGTGTAGGTCACGAGTCTGAAATAGGCCAGCGAAGAGAGCAGCTATGTTGGCGGTGTAGGAGGCGACGAAGATCACGCTGAAGGCTCCCCACACGTTAATTAGTACCTTGTTGGGCCACGACTTAGGGGCTGAGAGGGTAGACAACAATAACATAAACAAACAACTTTCTTTATGATCTTTTAAATGGAAGAATAAACAAAAAAAAAGTGGATATTGTTTTTGTTTCTCCTTCTCTTTTTTTTTTCTCTCTCTCTCTCTCTCTCTCTCTCTCTCTCTCTCTCTCTCTCTCTCTCTCTCTCTCTCTCTCTCTCTCTCTCTCTCTCTCTCTCTCTTACCTGTTGATCAAGGCACATTAGACAAAAGGTCCTAGACACCCCCATACTATTCCTTGTATTGTGTTGAAGGCTTGAGAAATAACCTCATATCCAACCCCATTACTTACGTGGTAGAGACAATGGGAGTTAATGGATGGGTTAAGTTGTGGGGATTAGGGAAGGTGAATGGGGAGGGAGGAGGATGGGGGATGAAGGGTGAGGAGGAACGGAGGATGAGGGAGAGGGTGAGGGTGCGGTGTGTGTGTGTGTGTGTGTGTGTGTGTGCCTCCATTATCTAACAGGAGGAATCAACAGAAGGAATCAGAACAGGATATTACCTACATATATCAGGTGTTTATTGGTGATACAACACACGGGAGGGGGAGGGGGGGAGATTGGGAGGGTAGAAGTGTGGAGGGGAGGTGGGGGGGAAGGGGCAGGATTTTGAGGAGGAAGGGGAGGTGAGGAGGAGGTGGGAGAGAGGGATAGAGGAGGAGAGGAGGAGGGAAAGGAGGGATAAGGAAGGAAGGAATTGAAAGGGAGAGAGGCGGGAGGAGGGAGGGGGAAGAGGTGGGGGGGGGGGAGAGGGGGAGGGAGGCGGCAATATGAATGAGCTCTCCAGCAATAGAACATGAGTGCGTGATACAACGATTTGTTAATGGTGTTGAGGTGAAGGTGAGGGGTGGAGGGAGAGAGGGAAGGTGAGGGTGGAGGGGAGGAAGGTGAGGGTGGAGGGAGGAGAGGGAGAGAAGGTGAGGGTGGAGGGAGGAGGGAAGGTGAGGGTGGAGGGAGGAGAGGGAGAAGGTGAGGGTGGAGGGGAGGAAGGTGAGGGAATTGGAGAGGGGGGAGGAGAGGGAGAAGGTGAGGGTGGAGGGAGGAAGGTGGGGGTGGGGAAGGTGAGGGTGGAGGAGAGGTGAGGGTGGAGAAAGGGAGAGAGGAGTGAGGGTGGGAGGGAGGAAGGTGAGGGTAGAGAGAGGAGATGAAGATGAGGGTGGAGTAAGGAAAGGAAGAGAAGGTGGAAACAGATAGATAGACAGACAAACAGACAGACAGACAGACAGACAGACAGACAGACAGACAAACAGACAGACAGACAGACAGACGGACAGACACTCTTCATATTATTCATCTCTTAAAAAAATGTCTCACTATGAACTCTCTGAATACATAATAAGTTAAGTAATAGACAAAAAAATACAGGTGAGTGACAGGTAATTCAAGAGTTGTCACGGCAGGTACCTGGGGGGGCAGGTGGGGTGGAAGGATGAGGGAAGGGGGAGAGTTAGGGGGGAGGTGGAGGGAGAGGGTGAGGGGGGTGGGGAGGTTTGCCTTATAACACTCACAAAAAAATAAACATATAACTATATGTCACAGGTGTAAAAGACTACAGGTAGAAATCTTTCTTTTTTGGGCTAACCTAACCTAACCTATCTTGACCTTATTATTATTATTATTATTATTATTATTATTATTATTATTATTATTATTATTATTATTATTATTATTATTATTATTATTATTATTATTATTATTATTATTATTATTATTATTATTATTATTATTATTATTATTATTATTATTTTTATTATTACATGCAGATATATATTAATAACATTATAATCTGGGGGCAGCATCGTTACACTGTTATTGGAAATGCTAATGATATTGATGTTATGGAGTTAGGTACCAGACAATTACAAGGATGCAACATAAATGGAATGGTGGCGGAGAGAGAGAGAGAGAGAGAGAGAGAGAGAGAGAGAGAGAGAGAGAGCGCAAAACATTAGTATCACCATTATTATTATCATTATTATTATCATTATTATTATTATTATTATTATTATTATTATTATTATTATTATCATTATTATTAATATTATCATTATTACTATTACCATTACTATCATCATTGTCATCATCATCATCATCATCATCATCATCCTCAATCATCATCAATCATCATCATCATCCTCATCATCATCATCACCATCATCATCATCATCATCACCATCATCATCATCATCATCATCATCATCATCATCATCAAAAAGGATCACATCAGAAGCGACTATCACAGGTGACACACAATCATCAACATTCTACCTCTGCTTCACGTGTTACATTTAGAGGTACCTGGATTAGGTAATTGCACCTGTAATTTAACTTAATGAGCCACGAGCGGCGGGAACACACACCTGCGAGTCGCCGTAACGAGCTACAGGTGAAGGTGACTGCGTTTATGAGTCACCGGAGGAGGGTACGTACCTCTCTGTGAGTCACTGGAGGAAGGTACAGTCCCCTTCACTAATGCGTTTACAGGGGCTAGTCAGGCAGTGTGGCAGCCCTGTGTTTGTTTACATTCGACATAAGGAAACTCGCAGTAGTAAACATGTTATGTAGACAAAGTAAAACAATATTAAAACAAACATCTCAATGTAGTGATCAGTGGATGTTTATAACAAGAGCCCCTGTAAACGCACAAGTGGAGGAGACTGTACAGTATATACATCTCTGTGAGTCAATAGATGGTACGTACCTCTGAGAAAAATTAAAATAAAGGTCCGTTATATCGAGGGTCCGTTATATAAGAAACCCCCGATATAACGGATAATATAAGGAGGAAAGTCCTTTATATACGAAACCCATTATATAACGAATACAACGATAAATGTCCGTTATATAGAGATTTCGGTATAGAGAGGAGGTGAGGAAGGGGGAAGGGGCCATACACTAACCTTTAAAGGCGACCAGATGGGAGAAGAGTAGACCCCATATGACCCAGAGAGCAGAGCCGTAGCTGAAGTTCTTGGACCTCTGACGCCCCCAGGGGTTGAGGCCGAAGGGACTAAGCCACTCATACACGGCCACGCTGAAGGCTGTGATGTTGAGGGACACGAAGATAGCGATCCATAAGTCCGGACTGAAGGGGATCAGGAACGCCAGGAGAGGAACTTCCATCTGCCTGACGAAGAGAGAGAGGGAGGGATGTAGGGTTAGTTTTTTTTACTAATTGACGAAGAGGAAGAGTGTTAGACTCTCTGCCTGGCGAAGAGGAAGAGCGTTAGACTCTCTGCCTGGCGAAGAGGAAGAGCGTTAGACTCTCTGCCTGGCGAAGAGGAAGAGCGTTAGACTCTCTGCATGGCGAAGAGGAAGAGTGTTAGACTCTCTGCCTGGCGAAGAGGAAGAGCGTTAGACTCTCTGCCTGGCGAAGAGGAAGAGCGTTAGACTCTCTGCCTGGCGAAGAGATGAAAAGAACCTCTGATTATACTTACACGATGAGACGGAAATATAGACAGGCAGAATAAGAGAGAGAGAGAGAGAGAGAGAGAGAGAGAGAGAGAGAGAGAGAGAGACTAAGAAAAGAAACAGACACATCCACAAACAAAATACCACAGACAGACAGACACTTCAAGACATAGACAGACAAACAACAGCCTCCATCTTCACTACAGGAAAGATGAGATACAAAACATAAAATCACTAAATTAAATTCAAGATAAGGTCGAGGTGAGGACGAGACTTGCCTCAGTAAACTGGCCGCCCGCGTCAAACTCTCCAACCAACACTAACTATTTTACAACTTTTTTACACCCTGATTTTTTTTTACACTTGGGAATTTACAACTATGGATTTCTTTTGTTTTATCTATCTATCTATCTATCTATCTATCTATCTATCTATCTATCTATCTATCTATCTATCTGTCTCTGTCTGTCTGTCTGTCTATCCTTTTTTAACATTTTGATCGACAAGACAATCCAGAAGTCAAGCTGTTTAACTGACTCTCTCTCTCTCTCTCTCTCTCTCTCTCTCTCTCTCTCTCTCTCTCTCTCTCTCTCTCCTTCTCTCTCTCTAACATCATCACTGAATTTCTTTCACCCACCATCGGACATTATTTATTCCCCATGCGTCTCGTTCCCCTAAATCTCCTCTTTTGTCCTCTTCCTCTCCTCTTTCTCCTCCTTCTTCTCTCCTCTCTTCCTCCTTTCTCAAAGATTTTCCCCGGCAGCTTTTACTTTCCCTGTCAAAAGACTTTTACTCTCTCTCTCTTTTTCTTGATTCTTTCTTTTTCTTCTCTTCTCTTTTATTTTTTATTTGTTTATTTATGTTTTCTTTTGTGTTTTATTTTTACCTGATTTAGGGATTTGTTTTAGTTTTGGGGGAATTTTTTCTTTAATTTTAGGGATTTTTGGTTATCTTTCATTCCTTTACTTCTGTCTGTCGTTCTGTCTGCCTCTCTCACTTTATCACTGTTTTTGTTTGTCTGTTTCTCTTTGTCTCCCTATCTCTCTCTCTCTCTCTCTTCCTACCTCTCTCTTTCTCTCTCTTTCTCTTCCTATCTCTCTTGATCTCGCTTTATTATCTACTATATTTACTGGGAAGTTTCCGTTATTTATTGATTCGGAATTCAATAACTTTTTCGGCTTTTCCTTGAGCCTCTTTACTGCTTTCTTTCCTCTCTCTCACTTCTCCCTTTCCTTTCCTCACTTCTTGCCTCTCTCTCTACCTCCCTGCTTCTATTTCTTCCCTATTTTTTGCGTCAGATTTGCGTCTCATTTTTTTGCGTCAGATGTGTGTCTAATTTTTTGCGTCAGATTTGCGTCAGATATGTGTCTCATTTTTTTGCGTCAGATTTGCCTTTCATTTTTTGCTGCAGATATTAAATGTTTTGCCAACTCGATAGTTATATTTTGGTGGGGAATATTTGGTTTGTTCCAGGTCAGAATGTAATCGAATTTATTCTATCGGTTTGTCAGACTCCATAAATGTTTTTTTGTTTTTGTTTTCTCGTGGTCACGTTGACGGGTTTGGGTTGATCTAATGGAAAAATATATTGTGGCGACCCTTACATGTTGATGGTTTATGATTTTATTGAACTAAAGCAAATTTATTCTACCTGTTAATAAGATTTATTTTTATTTTTTTAAGAATATATATTTTTCTATGTTTTTATTGAATTTATGGAAACAAATATGATCTTTATTAAGTAGAAGTTAATTATGACACAGGTATTTTGTTTTTCAGGTGTTATATAAATTATAAAGGTGTCTTGGTCCACTGATCATAACCTAACCTAACCTGACCTAGCTTGACCTAACCTGCAGAATAGATTATTTCCAAAGAGAGAGAGAGAGAGAGAGAGAGGCGCTCATCCCTGGGCCACAGCACTCTAACCAATTTCCTGTTTTCTGTAATGCCCTCGGTACAAGTTCTTCTCTCTACCTCTCTCTCTCTCTCTCTCTCTCTCTCTCTCTCTCTATCTGTGTGTGTGTGTGTGTGTGTGTGGTCATTTCGCCTTTCCCCTCCCTCTATCTCTCTTTCTAGCTGTCTCTCTACCTGTCTCCCCCCTCCCCCCCTCTCTCTCTCCACCTGTGCCACTGTACAGGTATACGACAGACTGTTATAAGGGCCTTAACTATGCCTGCCTCTTATGTTCATGCAGTGTAAACATGCAGCCTATGAATAAATAAATTCCTCTAAATATATTCACCACCGTGGCTGCTCTCACACACACATCTGCTCAAGAAATATTTGGCTCCCACGAGAACACACGGTAAGATGTATTTATGTATACTAGACACAAGACCAATGGCTGCTTGACTTAGTTAGGTGAGAAGAAGGTCATGTGCTGTGGTGATGGAGGAGGGAATGCCTGTGGGTGGAGGTGTGGTGGAGGAGAAGTAGAGAGGTTTAGATGGAGGAGGAGGGAAGTGGATATGTAGGTGGGTGGAGGAGTGGTGGAATTGAGAGTTGGAAATATTTGTGGGTGGAGGAGAGGAGTAGAGATCTAATCCCAGCCAAAAATAGATTAAAAGTTTCGAACCTAACCAAAAACAGGGTAAAACTTTCGAACCTAGCCAAAGATAAGGTACAACTTTCGATCCTAGCCAAATAGATTGTAAAAGAAAATTCAATTCTAGCCAAAAATAGGGTTAAAAAATCGATTCTAGCCAAAAATAGAATAAAACTTTTGATCCCAGCCAAGATTGAGTTCCTTCAGTCACAACAAAACAACCCTACCAGGAAAGACTCAATACTCTCACTGATCCTTCCAGCAAGATTCCTTCCAGACTTCAATCAACAAGACTCGACCCATCCAACCAACCCACAGGTTCTGCAAGTTAGAGTATCAACATAGTATTCCCGCCATTTCCCCTCTCCATTCCTAAGACCTCTTGCTGCCCCCTCTTTCAATCCTTCCTTTCCCTCTTCTCAACCCTTACCTATCTTCCCTCCCTTGCCTCCTCTCTCCCTGGCCTTCCCTCAACTCCCCTCCCTCACCCTCCAGTAAGCACAGCAAGTGAACTATATCGCCCTTCCACAGCCAAAGAGAGCCAAGCGTCTGTAGTATACCACCAGCTTTAAGCAGTCCCACCTACTCCACTGCACTCCACCCCACCCACTCCACCCCACCCCACCCACAGACTACGCTTCCTCTTTGAAGGCTGTGTCAAGCTTGTTATTCTGAAGGTGTGTGAGGCGGGTGGTCTGAGATATGAATTACGCCTGATGTTTACATGTTTACATTCTAGTACAACTTTTACGGGTGGAAAGGGGGAGGTATATCTTTTAAGGCGCCTTCATTGTAAACCCCATCCTAACCTAACCTAACCTAACCCTATGAGTGCTGTAGGATAGTTTGGGTCGACTAGTGGTCCCCGGGCATCCGTTGGCATGCGAAGGGTTATCTCAATCAAAACTCATACTACGCCAGCAAACCAGACAAAACTAGAGTAATAATCCACATCTTACCATAAATATTCAGTCTTTATTATCTATCTATAAACGATACAACCACATACATCCCAACACGAGTGAGAATCCCATCCCAATACCAATAAACGGCGGGAAGAACATCGGATCCTATTTCAGATGAAGAAAATAAAGGATCAAGGTAGCAGATCTGATCTTAAAGAGACTTGGATTCCATTCCCTGGTAACTGCTGCTGTGTTTATGATGTCATCACGTCACGACGAGAGTTCTCTGACGTCATGACAACACAGTAGGGTGGCTGACGTAAACGACCATCCTGGGATATTGTCACACATTAATAATGTTTATACCTGGGTCATCAAAGAGGCAGGAGGAGGGGGGTGAAGGGTGAGGGGAGGAGAAGAGGGAGAGGGGAGATGTGAGGGGGAAAGGGGTCGAAGAGGGGGAGAGGGGGGAGAGGAGGGAGAGGAGGTAGGGAGATTATGTAAGCCAATACTGTCTGTCTGTCTGTCTGTCTGTCTATCTGGTGTCTGTCGGAAATTAGCGTATTTCTTTGTCGATTTTTTTTCTATTTTACATGAAACATTTATTTTTCTGAATCTCCGTGACCCGTAGATATGACTTTATAAAGTTATACATTAATCTAAACAACTTTTTTTTATGAAACTTTGTCAAATTAAATACTTTCTTACAACTTTACTTAGAGGAAGGGCGTGAACCTGTCTTACGAAACTCTGACTCACGACCAGAATCCACCTTACGAAACTGAATCAAACCCAGAATCTACCTTACGAAGCTGCTAATCAAGACCAGAATCTACCTTACGAAACTCTAAGAATCAGGACCTAAAATTAACACTACTAACTACACTATTCCCTTAAGCTCGAATCTTAACTTACGTCACATTAACCTCAGACATTTGACCAGAAAATTAAAGCAAAAATCACCTGTGCGTATTCATACAGGTATATGATTTTGTCCCAGTTTTCCCCCGACCCCCTGTTTTTTCCTTGTTTTTCCTCCGACCACCTGTGAAATAATTACTTCCTAATTTGATATTCAAACTCGTAAAAGCAGAAACAAAAATGTAGGTTAATGATTTTCTGTGTTTTAATTAGTTAGAGATTAGTTGAGAGATAATGACTCGTTCTTACTAATTAGTATTTGTTATTGATTACTTACTGTTTATTATTACTTATTATATCATACTTATTACTTATAACATAATAATAACAAAAACACAATTAAAATAAAGATAAACAAAGCAATGAATTAAGAGAATAAACAATAAAACAAGACATAAACAAATAAGCACAGAGACAACGATAAAGCAAGGAACAGAGGGAGAGAACATGTAGTTAAGTAAATCCTGGGAAATGTGTGAACGGGCAGAGGGACAATCCAATTTGGTGGCATTATATAGTTAAAGCTGAGTGGCACTGTGCCTAGGCTGCCTGACAACCCCTCCCCCACCCACACCCACACCCTCACCTCCCACCTTGGCTGTGACACTCTGCTGCCTGGGTGGAGGTGGCTGGATGTGGGTGAGTGGGTGGGTCGGTCGGTGAGGTGGGTGGGTGGGCGGGTGAGTGGGTGGGTGGGTGGAGTGGAGTGGATAGGTTGGGAAGTTGGTTGATGGTGTGTTGATGGGGTGGCTAGGTACAGTGGGGGTGGCTTATAGGGTGGCTAATGGGTGGCTACAAACTTGACACAGGAACCCACCATCCCCACCCATTCTCCATACACACAAATCAAGGGTATATATGTCTGTCTAAACCTGAGACTAACACAGACACATAAACTGACTTACTGAGGACAAGATCATCATATATAGTGGGGAACAGAAATGTGAGGCTGTATTGTATATGTAAATTTGGTTCTTCTGGAGTTGCTGAATGCCCTTTGTTTGTGTGTGTGTGTGTGTGTGTGTGTGTGTGTGTGTGTGTCTTATGGTGATGTTTAGGAGAGAGAGAGAGAGAGAGAGAGAGAGAGAGAGAGACAAACAAAGAAAGAGACAGAAAGACAGATACACACACACACACACACACACACACACACACACACACACACACACACACACACACACACACACACACACACACACACACACACACACACACACACACACACACACAAAGAGTGAGGAAAAATTAATAATAAACAAAATATATAATCAAGAAAAATCCTGTGAATAAAATAAAAAAATAAAAAAATAAATTGATTAAATCCTATGTGCTAAAATTTCTCCGCGTCCAAAATGGTATAATGTTGTATTGTCGATGTTTCGTAAATTTTAGCGGGAAAACTTACGCCCGGGCCAGAAATATTTTATAGCAAAATATGTGGGTCAGTTTATATTTAGTTAGGGTTAGTTTAGATTATATTAGGTTAGGTTGGGTTAGGTTAGGTTAGGTTAGGTTAGGTTCGGGTCCAGGTTTGTGTATCAGTAAATACCTTTTAGCGAGCTGAGTATATACTGTAGTTGATGTTGACAGGAATATTTCATTTTAGTTATCTCATTATACAAGCAACCAAAATGTGCGTATATACTTTAATTTATTCGGACAGATGTGTGTGTATGAATGTATGTATGTATATATGTATGTATGTATGTATGTATGTATGTATGTATGTATGTATGTATGTATGTATGTATGTATGTATGTATGTATACTTGAATAATCAGCTCATCAAGTACCATTTAAACAACGTATCACTCTAAGTAAATACATAAAAAAAAAACATTCACAACATAACTACAAAACAGACATACAACATCCAAACTTGGGTCAACATAATCTCTATAACATCCTTTACAACCCTTATACTTCACAAGTCTAGAGGTCAAAGGTTAAAGGTCACAACATCACAACTAACTAGCATCAACTGTCACATAACTCGAGTGAAGTTAAGTTACTGCTCTTTTTAGTGCATATTTACATTACATTATTCTCTTTAACTCTCTCTTATTCCATCTTTATCGTCTGTTTATCTATTCATATAAATTTTATTCCTATTTATCATCTTTTTTGTCTCTCTTTTTATTGTTCATTTAATCTTTATTCCTCTATATCTTAATTTTTTTATATTTTTTCGTCTTTATTGTATTTTTTTAGTCTATGTTTATTAT
The DNA here is from genome assembly GCF_018991925.1 of Homarus americanus. NCBI lineage: Eukaryota > Metazoa > Arthropoda > Malacostraca > Decapoda > Nephropidae > Homarus > Homarus americanus. The sequence continues at coordinate 64,618 of NW_024741866.1, read as the reverse complement.
CGTTTTGTTTATTTTTATTGTTTAGCGTTAGTACTGTTATTATTACACCTTTATTGTTATACTTTTTCCATTATACCTTTCATTTGTTTTTATATTCTCTATCTTCCTCTTCTTCCTTTATTTCTTTCTGCGTGTCTGTCTCTCTTCTTTTGTGTCTCTTTACCCCTTAATTTATCACTGTTCTTTTTCCATCGTCATCATCATCATCATCATCATCATCGACCACACTTCCTCCCTTTCTTCCACACTCCTCTTCTCCCACCTCATTTAATCCATGTCCCAGTTTTATCGCTTTTCTCCCTCTCTCTCTCTCTCTCCTTTTCTTACTCCTAATCCTAACTCTCCACCCAACTCACCTATCCTTCATCCTTGACCCCTCGCTCCCTCCTTCCTTCCCTCTCTCTCACACTCTCCCCTTCAATACTTGGAACTCTCACTCGGTAACAGTTCTCACACGGGGTATAATGATGAGTGTCCCTTAGTGAGAGAGATACTGGTTTGTCCTGGAGGAGCTGAGAGAGATATATTTGGTGAGAGATAGGAGAGAAAGATGTTTGGGGAGGGAAAGTTGTTTGGGGAGAGAAAGTTATATTGGGAGAGGTGGGAGAGAAAGTAGCCATAGGAGATATGCGTGAGAGAAAGTAGGCCTAGGAGAAGTGGGAGAAAAAACAAGAGAAAAATAATCACCTTAATTAAAAATTCTGATGATGCCTTTAAAGTAATTAACAAAATTTAATTATCCTACCTGAGGATCCAGAGATTTTAAGTAGGTTATAAAATCATAATTACATAAATTAAGACAACCACCTACGTCTTAATTAATTAGACCGAACCTACGTCTTTTACAGGTAAGGGAGTTAATCAGAGCAAAATATTCTGATTAGTTGTCAGGTTCACTCAGATACCTTGATAGTCATACCAAACTAATTCAGGTTTTCATAATAATTCCCTCGTATAATTACTCTCATTAAATACATCTAACTATTAGCTAATCAGAAAACAGTCTAATTAGTTTCAGATGTACTTAACAAATATCAAATCTAAATTAAACTCAAAATACATCCTAAGAATTTATATAAAACCTTAACTTATATAGAAACCTCTATTTAACGGACTATATGGGGTTGAAAGTCCGTTATGTAGAGGGTTCGTTAGATGTGAGACCCCCCACCTAATGAACTATATAAAGATGAAAATCCGTTATATCGAGGGTCCGCTAGATGTAAAACCCCCATCTAATGAACTATATTAAGATGAAAGTCCGTTATATCGAGGGTCCGCTAGATGTAAAACCTCCATCTAATGAACTATATAAAGATAAAAGTCCGTTATAACGAGGGTCCATTAGAAGTAAAAACTCTATATAACGGATTATATGGTGAGAAAAGTCCGCTATTTGGAGGTATCACTGTAGAAGCAATACCCTTATAATAAACCATTAAAAAAGAATAGTACAGGGTGTCCATAAACAGTATACTCTCATGGTTTAATCAGGGTAATAGCTTATGGACACACTGTACTATTTAAAAACTCCTCAGATGTAGTCGATAAAAACACAACCACCAAGAAATTATCATAGAAATTAACGGAACATCATTTATAATTTTAACTCATAAATTGTATTGTAAATTTGGCGATGAGACTAATTTGAGTAACAGTAATTAACATATCTGATATAATTTCTAAGTCAGGATAGTGTTTAAACTTAATTATTCTATTTCATCTCATTCATATTATTTTATCCCGGATCACCTGAAGAATAGCCCCTCCCCCTAGCTTATTCCACCTGTTGATTAAATACTCTAGCTATCTGAGAGGGTTTGGTTAGGTTAGGTTAGGTTAGGTTAGGTTAGGTTAGGTTAGATTAGGTTAAACTTACCCCAATCAACAAGCTAAAAATTACATACGAAAATACTTACAAAAAAATCAATTAAAATCCCCTTAGAAAACACACACTCCCCAAAAAAACACTAAAACATTAAAACAAAAAGAAAAAAAAGCAGGAACCGAAACCAAACACACAACTCATCTTCAATAACAAGAGTTGCAGGAATAAAAGGAAGGAGTTGCCACCGAGTACATTATATATACACGTCCGGGGCCTCTCGCCTGATGGTCTTCTTGACAAGGTTTGCTCCCTGACACTCACACTGGTGCTACACTTTGTCTATATTTACTCTCTTGTGTTACTTGGTGCTACGTAGAGAGAGAGAGAGAGAGAGAGAGAGAGAGAGAGAGAGAGAGAGAGAGAGAGAGAGAGAGAGAGAGAGAGAGAGAGAGACAAAGGAATAAAAACAATAAGTGTCACAGGGGGGGAGGAGAGGGAAGGAGGGAGGAGAGAGGCAGGGAGGGGGAAGGGAGATGCAGGTAGGGGAGGAGAAGGGTAGGAGGGGAGGGAGGAAGAGGGGGGGGGGGATGAGTCGTACAATGTAAAGTGTTGTGGGATAAAATAGAAAAACTATTCTGTACCCACACTCACTCCCTCAACCTGGACAAGAATATGTGAAATATTTCCATTTTGAAGAGTAGTAAACGGTGCTTTGTGCAGGTGGTTGAGTGTGTCTGTCTGTTTGTGTGTCTGTCTGTATGTCTCTTTCTCTCTCTCTTTCTCTTTCTAACTTTCTCTTTGTCTCTTCCTTTCTCTCTCAATCTCACTCTTTACCTATCCCTCTTTATTATTTTCTCTCTCTCTTTTTCTCTCTTTCTTTCTCCCTCTCTCTTTCTACGTATGTATGTATCTACCTCTGTCTGTGTCTGTCTCTCTCTCTCAACACTTCCTACCTTAACTACCATGTATTAGACGTGTTGCTTAATCCTTTAATAACTTTAACACTAACCAAACATAACCTAACCTAATTAGTTCCAGCCAAACCACTGAAGATATAAAATACTGTATCTCTTTCTTAATTAATATCATCCTTCCCCTCCCAGTATCGTAAATGGTAGAACCAACGGTAGAGGTAACTCAAATAAATAATAAGAATGAAAAGTAATGGAATTGTTGAAGAAAAGTGTAAGAAACGACACGAAATGGATAAGACGACAAGTAAATACACACACACATATTTATTCATATCCTCAACTCACAAAGTAAATATTATAAACAAATAATAATATTAAATACTCAAGCTGACTTCAGTATCAATCAATTCCTAAAAAAAGTCTCTTGTTTACGTTCAAATAATCAATAAAAATAATCTCTCGGAAAGATCGACAGCGCGGGAAATTTTTATATAACAGCTTGAAAGTCTACGGTCCCGCCTACCCACGTTTCACTTCGCGGAGTACTGTACCACAGCGGTAGAGATGAATAACTACTACTGCTACTACTACTACTACTACTACTACTAATAATAATAATAATAATAATAATAATAATAATAATAATAATAATAATAATAATAATAATAATAATAATAATAATAATAATAATAATAATAATAATAATAATAATAATAATAATAATAATAATAATAATAATAATAATAATAATAATAATAATAATAATAATAATAATAATAATAATAATAATAATAATAATAATAATAATAATAATAATAATAATAATAATAATAATAATAATAATAATAATAATAATAATAATAATAATAATAATAATAATAATAATAATAATAATAATAATAATAATAATAATAATAATAATAATAATAATAATAATAATAATAATAATAATAATAATAATAATAATAATTAAATCACAGGTCAGGTTTAAGATAACACATGTATATAAAACTTAAACCAATAAAACATAAAACAGAGGGAAGTCTCATAATCCCACCACTACTCGTTGCTTGGTCATCAATAACATCTTAACTTATACACAACTTCTTTCTCTCTTTCTTTCTCCCTCTCTCTTTCTATGTATGTATGTATCTACCTCTGTCTGTGTCTGTCTCTCTCTCTCTCAACACTTCCTACCTTAACTACCATGTATTAGACGTGTTGTTTAATCCTTTAATAACTTTAACACTAACCAAACATAACCTAACCTAATTAGTTCCAGCCAAACCACTGAAGATATAAAATACTGTATCTCTTTCTTAATTAATATCGTCCTTCCCCTCCCAGTATCGTAAATGGTAGAACCAACGGTAGAGGTAACTCAAATAAATAATAAGAATGAAAAGTAATGGAATTGTTGAAGAAAAGTGTAAGAAACGACACGAAATGGATAAGACGACAAGTAAATACACACACACATATTTATTCATATCCTCAACTCACAAAGTAAATATTATAAACAAATAATAATATTAAATACTCAAGCTGACTTCATTATCAATCAATTCCTAAAAAAAAGTCTCTTGTTTACGTTCAAATAATCATTGAAAATAATCTCTCGGAAAGATCGACAGCGCGCCGCTTGAAAGTCTACGGTCCCACCTACCCACGTTTCACTACCTCGCGGAGTACTGTACCATAGCGGTAGAGATGAATAACTACTACTGCTACTACTACTACTACTACTACTACTACTACTACTAATAATAATAATAATAATAATAATAATAATAATAATAATAATAATAATAATAATAATAATAATAATAATAATAATAATAATAATAATATTAATAATAATAATAATAATAATAATAATAATAATAATAATAATAATAATAATAATAATAATAATAATAATAATAATAATAATAATAATAATAATAATAATAATAATAATAATAATAATAATAATAATAATAATAATAATAATAATAATAATAATAATAATAATAATAATAATAATAATAATAATAACAATAATAATAATAATAATAATAATAATAATAATAATAATAATAATAATAATAATAATAATAAAATCACAGGTCAGGTTTAAGATAACACATGTATATAAAACTTAAACCAATAAAACATAAAACACAGGGAAGTCTCATAATCCCACCACTACTCGTTGCTTGGTCATCAGTAACATCTTAACTTATACACAACTTCTTTCTCTCTTTCTTTCTCCCTCTCTCTTTCTATGTATGTATGTATCTACCTCTGTCTGTGTCTGTCTCTCTCTCTCAACACTTCCTACCTTAACTACCATGTATTAGACGTGTTGCTTAATCCTTTAATAACTTTAACACTGACCAAACATAACCTAACCTAATTAGTTCAAGCCAAACCACTGAAGATATAAAATACTGTATCTCTTTCTTAATTAATATCATCCTTCCCCTCCCAGTATCGTAAATGGTAGAACCAACGGTAGAGGTAACTCAAATAAATAATAAGAATGAAAAGTAATGGAATTGTTGAAGAAAAGTGTAAGAAACGACACGAAATGGATAAGACGACAAGTAAATACACACACACATATTTATTCATATCCTCAACTCACAAAGTAAATATTATAAACAAATAATAATATTAAATACTCAAGCTGACTTCAGTATCAATCAATTCCTAAAAAAAGTCTCTTGTTTACGTTCAAATAATCAATAAAAATAATCTCTCGGAAAGATCGACAGCGCGGGAAATTTTTATATAACAGCTTGAAAGTCTACGGTCCCGCCTACCCACGTTTCACTACCTCGCGGAGTATTGTACCACAGCGGTAGAGATGAATAACTACTACTGCTACTACTACTACTAATAATAATAATAATAATAATAATAATAATAATAATAATAATAATAATAATAATAATAATAATAATAATAATAATAATAATAATAATAATAATAATAATAATAATAATAATAATAATAATAATAATAATAATAATAATAATAATAATAATAATTAAATCACAGGTCAGGTTTAAGATAACACATGTATATAAAACTGAAACCAATAAAACATAAAACAGAGGGAAGTCTCATAATCCCACCACTACTCGTTGCTTGGTCATCAATAACATCTTAACTTATACACAACTTCTTTCACCTAAACTTCAATATGCTAATTACAAGTCGCGTTGAGTTTTCCATTTCAGAATATTTTGTCCCCAGAAGTTAAAACACTGTGGCTTAAAATTTTGTCTTTTCTTAGTTCGTAATTCTTAAAACCACATATTATTTTTTTTGTTAAGGGGAATTAATAGAGAATGAATCTAGTTACGGTAGAATTTTTATTTCCTTTATGGATCTAAGATTGTAACCCGGGTTATTAAAATCGTAAACCACGTCTAAAATTAACATTATTGAATGGTTATAACTACGATATATTATTAGTGTTATTTCAATGGTATTTCAGACGCCAGCTTTGTGTGGTCGGATGAATGACTCACTTAGAGGTATTCCTATGTTGCCAGTGTGGAGGAAAATTAGCATAGGTAATTACAATGGTTTCTCGTGCCTTCATCATGAGGCTCGGTAAAACAACCCTGTTGCCCTGTAGTTTTGAAGAACAGGTTGAGTGAAATGGATATATTGAGAGCTGACAGTTCCTAGTCGTTAGGTGTCAGTTTTCGTCAGCTGTCATTCGTCGGGTATAGGTCGTTATCTGTCAACAGTTACGGATTATTCGTCATCCATCAGCTATCAGGGCATTAGTTGTTAGGTGTCAGCAGTTAAGATAGTATTCGTCAGCCTTCAGGTATGGGTCGTCAGCCGTCAACCATTGGGTATTATTTGTCAACAGATAGATTAACTTCATTGTTCATCACCTCCCTTAACCCCTTACCCTCACCTCTCCTACCATCACCACCTCTCGTCCCTCAACTCTTCCCCCTCACCTTTCCCTTCCCTTTATCCCCGTTCCCTTACCTCTCAAACCATCATCCTCCCATCCCCTCCCCATCAATTCTCCCTTCCCTCACCCCTTCCCGTCCCCTAACCATCTCCTCTCCCCTTCCTCCATTCCATCACTCACCCATCCTCCCCTCATTTCTATTCTGTGGTTACCTTATTGAAAGTCGAGCCAAAAGCAATGTGTGTGTGTGTGTGTGTGTGTGTGTGTGTGTGTGTGTGTGTGTGTGTGTGTGTGTGTGTGTGTGTGCTGAGGAATATTAGTTTGGTTACACTGAATCTTGACGAAACTTGGGCCATTATAATGTTTCTGTGCTTCTGAGAGAGAGAGAGAGAGAGAGAGAGAGAGAGAGAGAGAGAGAGAGAGAGAGAGAGAGAGAGAGAGAGAGAGAGAGAGAGAGAGAGCCTGTACGTACACACAATATCACCACCTGTTTGACTGTAAAGAGTAGACAGACTAAAGCAGACGCCACCACCACTACCGCCACACCACTACAAATACACAACCACTCCCACTACCACACAACCACCACCATAGCCACCACCATAACACCACAACTCCCCCAATCTAACACACTCTCCATTAACACCATCACCCTTACCACCACAACCACCACCCATCACAACCACCACCCAAACATCTCCTCTCCTCTGCCTCCTCCACCCTTTGTCCGACCTTTTCAATACGTCACAATGGCAGCCGCTACTCAGAACAGCAAAAACCATCGCGTTGTTTCCTATTTCACGTATGAGGAAACAAGTATAAGTGCCAACCATCTAATGACACTCTGACACACGGTGGTTGGGGGGAGGGAAGTGTTCTCTGGGGTGATGTTTCGGTGGGTGAAGGTAGACATGATGGAGGTGGGAATTAAAGTCGGGATTTTTCGTATAATTCCCGGCATTATCTCTGACACTGAGAATTAAAGCCGGGATTTTTCGTCTAATTCCCGGCATTATCTCTGGCACTGGGAATTAAAGTCGAGATTTTTTGTCTGATTCCCAACATTATTAAGTTAGGTTAGGTTAGGTTAGGCTAATTTTCCTTCATATATTACAATATTTTAGCATAAAGTTAAATGAAACATAATATAATTTACCTATAAAGGTGCACACAAGTCTAAATTAGTCTTCAGACCAACAGGTAAACGCTAATTAGTTGTCAAGACTTTAATATTTACTCTGTATTTTCTTCATTAAAGTTATGGGTGTTTATGATGTTACTTGAGTCGGTGTACCATAAGTAACCAGAAACTCGGGAAAATAATAATAAAGTAAGAATTATTATACAGGTAAGATACGTAATAATAATAATAATAATAATAATAATAATAATAATAATAATAATAATAATAACGAAACAAAACTAACAAAAACTACAAACGGTTTCGCTTTTACAGTAATATCACAAACAACATTTCAGTGAATATCGTTCAATTCCGTAACTTTAGTGTACCTGCACCTACAGGTTATTGCCTGTAATAAACGATGGCCACTGCAACTGAACGTAATAAACTGTCATGTGTCACTGAAATTGTATCATATTGTAGGCTATTATTTTAATGTCCTTTGGTTCTGTTCAGCTCTTTAGGCACTGATGGTAAATTGAAGTACAAGGGATGGTAATTTTGTGCTTAATTGTTAATGTTTATATTATTATTATTATTATTACTACTACTACTACTACTACTACTACTATTATTATTATTATTGTTAACGTCGCTCTCTCTTGGTTCCCCCCTCTCTCTCTCTCACACTCTCTCTCTCTCTCTGGGGACAAAAACACACAATAAAACTAATTAACGCGATAATGAAGAGGTAATTAAGGCTGATGACCCTGAGTATTAATTTGGCTTCTTGATTGAGTAATTAGAGTCTAGGCATATAGACAGACAGACAGACAAAGACGGAAAATTAGAGAGAGAGACAGATAAGAGACCAATAGATAAAAAGAGTGGGATTAGAGACAGATAGACCTTTAGACAGAAAGATAGATAAAGAGACAGACAGACAGACAGGCAGACAGAAAAAAGCCCTCACCACTCCAATTACATGATTAATAAAAAAATCTTCTCTAGTGACAACTAGCAACCCTTCCCTCTCCCTCTACCCTCCCCACTCCTTCTATCCACTCACTCATCCGTCCCCTCCCACCTCTCACGAGCTCCACTCTCACTTAAAACTCTCCATTACCTTCATCATCTCTCTTCCATTCTCCCTCCCCTCTCCCCCACTCTTCCTCCCCACTTCCCCCTTTCTCCCTCACCGCCTTCCCCTCTCCCTCACTCTCTCTCTCTCTCTCTCTCTCTCTCTCTCTATTCACACGTAAAAGAGAGAGAAACGAAGAAAAATAGATAATGAAAACAGAGAAAAATGAGAGAGAGAGAGAGAGAGAGAGAGAGAGAGAGAGAGAGAGAGAGAGAGAGAGAGAGAGAGAGAGAGAGAGAGAGAGAGAGAGAGAGAGAGATATAATACTCCCTACCATAGTAAACATAGTCGAAATTCTCTCTACGTATAACTTAGACAGACAGACAAAATAATTATATATACAGAACAGTCAATACGATACTTTACTACCAATAATATAGTCCCTGTCATAATAACAATAATAATAATAATAATATATTCGTAATGATTTTGGCTTGTACGGTCGAGATATTGAGGTCACAGCTATTAATATTGTATGAATGTATGTATGTATGTATGTATGTATGTATGTATGTATGTATGTATGTATGTATGTATGTATGTATGTATGTGTGTATGTGTGTATGTGTGTATGTATGTATGTATGTATGTATGGATGGATGTACAGTATGCTTGTATTTTTCACCTCAACTTATAGCTGTGTATCTCTCGTTTCGTGTACTCTCTCTCTCTCTCTCTCTCTCTCTCTCTCTCTCTCTCTCTCTCTCTCTCTCTCTCTCTCTCTCTCTCTCTCTCTCTCTCTCTCTCTCTCTCTCTCTCTCTATCTCTCTCTCTCTCTCTTTTCTTAATTATAATTCTCTTTATTTATCTATTCCTTTATTCTCTTCCCTTCTCAACTTCTCGCTAATGTTCTTTCCAATTTCGTCTCCCTAATCCACTTATCCTTTTCTTCCTCTTCCTGCCCTCTTCTTTATTATCCCTTACCTCTTCCCACCTCCAAATCTCTCTTCTTTTATCCTTTCTCACCCTACCTTTCTCTCTCTTTCTTCTCCCTCTGTCTACTCTCTCCATCCTATCCCACTCCCTTACACACACACACACACAAGCGACATGATAAGGTAATACGCAGGAACCTTTGAGAATTCCAAATGATTTCAACGGTGCTACCACTCCCAAAGGTGCTGGAATCTCTCTCTCTCTCTCTCTCTCTCTCTCTCTCTCTCTCTCTCTCTCTCTCTCTCTTTCTCTCTCTATCTCTCTCTCTCTCTCTGAATCAGTTCACCACTGGACAAAGCCTTACCAATACGAACGGACTGAAATAATCGCCAGCTATTTACAGGCCTCAGAGAGAGAGATACGTGTCATATTGGAGGAAAAAAATGCATTGAACAGCAAATAAAAAGAGAGAGAAAAAATAAAGACAGACAGAGAGACACACAGACATCACCTATCCAGTATTCGAACCATTTCTAATTAATATGTCATTCCAAAGATGTAGCAACTATCTACCAAGAACCAATTAAACTTCTACACAGTTTAATAGAGGCCATTATACTACAGGGTCTAATGGGGTGTAGCCAAGACCATTTAGATTTCGTAGAAGTCTTTCACTAACTGGAAATAACATTGAAGTTCTTATTGATGATAATTATATAAACATTGTCAGTAGTTTAATGTTAATCTCAATACCACTATAATACCACTATACCATCAGCCGTATCTACAGTACCAATGGTTAGTGTTAGCTTGGTGTAGTGGTGGTGTAGTGGTATCGGTATTAGATTGGTATTTCTCTGGTACAATGGTTCGAGTATTGGACGGAGTGACATCAATATAACTGGACAATATCTACCTTTTCCTCTTTCCTCTTCCTCCTCTTTCTCTTCTATCTTTCCTCTATATCATCAATTCCCTCCCCCCCCCCTCCCTTTCCTCCTCCCGCAATCTCTCCTCCTACTTCCTCCCTCACACTCCCTCCTTTTTCCCCACTCACTCTCTTTCCTTACTCCTCCCGCACTCTCTCTTCTTCCCCCTCTACCCTCTCCTTCTTCTCCTCTTTCCCCCCCTCACCCTCATTCTCCCTCCTCTCTCCTTCTCCTCCTTCCCTCCTGTATCTCCTCCCCCCACCTCCTCATTCCTCCCTTACTCTCTCCTTCGCTCTCCCCTCTCCTCTCCTCCCCTCCTCTCTATCATCACTCTCTCCCCTCCCCCACTCTCCATTTCCTCCCTGCTCTCTCCCCTCTCCTCCTCTCCCCCTCCCCCCACTCTCCATTCCTCCCTCCTCTCTCCCTTCCCTCTACCCCTCACTATCCCCCCCTCTGTCATCTTCTTGATCATAACTAATTACTAAAGACAGGTTGTATCCTCGAGCGATCTGATGCCTTTGACGCTATTTATAATTTCTCAAGGATCTTCCCTCCTCTTGGTCTCTCGCCGTCTGTACTTCCGTCTGTGTTGTTGTGGGGGAAAGACGTCAATTGCTGGAAGGTTTTGGGAGGTGGAAGAGGCAATATGGACACAGTGTAGGTAAAATATATCGTGTAAGTATAACAAAAACATTTATGTATACATGTTATGTTTATTTTCATACATGAGTACACACGTCTCACATGGGCGTAATAGCACACGTACTGTATATAGTTCCACATGAACGTAATGACACACGTACACAGTCTCATGTAAACCTAAAGACATACATACAGTCTCAGATGAGAGAGAGAGAGAGAGAGAGAGAGAGAGAGAGAGAGAGAGAGAGAGAGAGAGACCTCGCCGGCAAGAAAATGTTTCGATCAACATTTTCTCTTTCCCCTTCAGCGTCGCCTTCGTGGGAGCTAATGTACTGGCCCACCTGCCTGAGGGAGGGAGGGAGGGGTAGAGAAAGGAAAAAGAGGGAGGAAAAGAGAGTGCAGGATAGAGGAGGAAGGATAAAGGGAGTGATGGGGAAGGGAGGGAGAGAAAGAAGAAGGAGTGGAGCAAGAGAGAAAGAAAGTAGGAAAGAAGGAGAGTGAGAAGTGAGGGAGAAAATGGAGGGAGCAAAACAGTGGAGGGTTAAAGATGGCAGGACAGAGGAGGCAGGATGGACAAGAAGGAAGGAGGAATAAGTGGGGAGAAAGAGAATGGGAGAGATGAAAGAAAGAAAGAAAGAAGGAAGGGCTCATGACGGAGAGAGAGAAAGAGAGAGAGAGACCGAGGATGCAGTAAAAGCTAGGAGAGGGGAAGGAGGAGAGGGCAGGAGGAAGTTTATAAAGAAGGGAATAGAAGAGAGGCGGAGAAGGAATTGAAGGAAGTAAGGAAGAAGGGAAGAGGAGAGGGAGAGAGTGATAAGAATTAAAGAGAATAGGAGATAGGAATGTAAATATGAGGACTAAGAGGATTATAGAAGAGAAGGAGAGAAGTAAGGAACGAAAGCGAGAGAGAGAGAGAGCGAGAGAGAGAGAGAGAGAGAGAGAGAGAGAGAGAGAGAGAGAGAGAGAGAGAGAGAGAGAAATAAATAAAGAAGTAGGAAGGGAGATAAAGAGAAAGAGAATAATGACATAGAAGAAACAAGAGAAACATTAAGAGATCACAAGAGAAGGACAAGAGAACAGGAATTGACATAAGCGTTAAGAAGACTATAAAGAGAGAATAAGAGAAGAAAGGAGAAGAAAATGAGGAAAACAAAGGATAAAGGGGGAAAAGGAGACAGTACAAAAGAGGAAATAGTATAAAAAAGATAACAAGATAAGGAATTAACGTAAATATTGAGAGAAATTTGAGAGAAAAAGAGAAGAAATGCGAAGAAGGAGGGAAAGGAAATAGAGAAAGAGTGAAATACATGAGTGGAAACAGAAGAAAAAATAGCAGGCTATGTAATTCAAGAATAAATGTAAAATTGAAATAAATAAAAAGGAAATCATAAACAACAAACGATAGAAGATAGAAAAGAAAAAGAGAAGAGAAAGAAGGAGAAAAAGAAGAAAGAATTAAATACAAAAGAGAAAAAAAACAGGAATTAAAATAAATACTGAAACAAACTGAATCATAGACAAGAAAGAAGAAGAAGCAATAAATGACGGAAGAAGAGGGAAAGGAAAAACAGAATAAAGAAGAACACAAAGAGAAGGAAGAAGACCAACACAAAAGGGGTGGTAAGACTACATTATGTAAGTCGTAAGACCTGTGAGTCCGTCGTTATACCAAGACTTGGCCGGGTCGTAGCGGTGAGTGAATGTGCGTGTGTGTGTGTGTGTATGTGTGTGTGTGTGTGTGTGTGTGTATGTGTGTGCGTGTGTGCGTGTGTTAGTCCGGATCATGTAAGGTCACATGAGGGGTCAAGGCAAGGGGTGCTAAATGACGTTAGATTAGGTTAGGTTTAGTTTAGGTTAGATGAGGTTAGGTTAGGTTATTAGAAGCTACTAAGTATGAGGTCAAGACAAAGGTTATATGACATTAACCTAACTTAACCTAACAAAAGAGAGAGAGAGGGGGGGCTCTCTCTCTCTCTCTCTCTCTCTCTCTCTCTCTCTCTCTCTCTCTCTCTCTCTCTCTCTCTCTCTCTCTCTCTCTCTCTCTCTCTCTCTCTCTCTCTCTCTCTCTTTTAGCAAGGACCTCAGATGTGATTCTCTCATTACCATTCATAGTTCTATCAGAGACGCTTAAGTTTTTTTTTTATTAAAGTTTCTGAAATATTTTTTTTACACATGGTCACTTCTCTGTCTGTCTATCTTGTCTGTCTGTCTGTCTATCTTGTCTGTCTGTCTGTCTGTGGTTCTGTCTGTCTATCTGTCTGTGTCTATCGGTCTGTCTGTGGGTCTGCCTGTCTGTCTGTGGGTCTGTGTGTCTGTCTGTCTGTCTGTCTCTCAGTAATCCCACGACCACTTGCTTCTACGCGTCGAAATCATTATTACGACAGAGGAGAATTTTTATTATATTCTCAGCAAAATCCTTTACAGTACTGTGCCTCAAGCCTTCATATGAGGGATTTATTCACTCTACATTACCAAAATCCCACTATAAGAAGGATTACGTGAAAACCACCTAAAAATCCCACTCCAGAAGGGATTTATTTACGTCATCTTAAATATGCCCATCCCACAAAGGGTTCACTTATGCTCTCTCCAAAATGTGCAATTGAAGCCTCCCAAAACCTTGATTCCTAGAGGTCGAAATTTCACTCTTGTAAATCATCGTACTCAAGGGGGTTAAATCATTGTACTCAAGGGGGTTATATCATTGTACTCAAGGGGGTTAAATCATCGTACTCAAGGGGTTAAATCATCATACACAAGAGGCTAACTCATCATACTCAAGGGATTAAACATTCAATCGATAAACCAGATATTTCCTCCAGATACCAAGTTCATATTTTTTAATTCCAAAACCTCGAAATCTTAAGGCATGAATCTCTGTCTCCTTCATCAATAAACCGAAGCTCCAGACGTATCAATCTATCTATGAAATGATTTTTATATTTTTCCGAGACTTCGAACCCTGGAATTCGAATTGTCGATCTTCAGAAATGAACCTCAGGGGCCCAGATATTTTCTTAAGATTAAAGGATCGAATATTTTCCCAAACCTGGACCCTCGCTGAGTTACGAGAGAGAGAGAGAGAGAGAGAGAGAGAGAGAGAGAGAGAGAGAGAGAAATCAACCACAAATCCATTATGTTGATACTGAATACAAGATTTTCACCTCCAAGAGTATTGAGTTTCATGATTGTATTGTATTGACAAAATCGTGCAAGCTTGGCGTATTTGCAACTTGAAATTCACGGATGAGCAACACGATTTTTTACGATTTTGTTTTGTTTTGCTTCATTCTCCCTCTATCTCTCCCCTTCCCGTTTATCTTGTTTTTTTATTTAATTATTCCACACACTGTTTCTCTCCCATTTTCTCTCTCTTATTTTTTATCATTTATTATTAACTACATTTTGTTTTCACTCATTTTTTTGTCTGTCTGTCTGTCTGTCTGTCTCCTCCATCCTTGCTCCTCTTTCATCTCCTCCTCTTCTTCCTTCTCCATCTCTTTCTCATCTCCTCTCTTATTCCTCTTCCTCCTTCTCTGATTAAAAGATTGAAGACAGGCCACACCTTTGTACTGAGAGAAAGGGAGAAAAATAAAGAGAGAAAGAGAGAAAAAGAAAGATAGAAAGAGAAAGAAGGATAACTGGAAGAGAGAGAAAAAGAAACAGAGAGAAAGAGAAATCTTTTACACTTCAAAGGAAAGCTGAGAAAGAGAGACATAGAGAGAGAGAGAAAGAAAGAAAAAACAGAAAAAGAGAATAGGAGGAGAATAGGAGAAAGCAGTATTATAATAGAAAGGTTGATTATGTATGTGTGAGAGAGAGAGACAGAGAGACAAACAAACAGAGAAAGAGCGAAAAAAGGCGAGAGAGAGAGAAAAAGAGAAAGAGAGAAAATAGATAAGCAAAAAGACAGATAGAAAGATATAGATATATAAATAAAAAAACCAGACAGACAGACAGCGAGACAGACAGACAGGCAGACAGACAGGTATCCGGGTGAGGTGAACGCCACACCATTACTCAGTGGATGACTTCTCTCTGTAAGACACCATTATTTACCGCTCGAGATCACTACCCTTTTAGCCTGACCCAGAGAGAGAGTCTCCCTACCCCTCATATACCAATTGCCGGAGGTGCTATGAAAATCGCCTTTGTATAAGAGAGACTATCTCGAGGGGGAAAAAACTAATTTAAATGTTGAATGCGAGACAACACTGCCTAATGGAATGTTGTATATACTCATAAAAGATCTCTTTGTTGGGAGACTTCCTTTGTAGAGAGAGAGAGAGAGAGAGAGAGCGCGTGGTGATATGGCAATGGATGTGATTGTCCTCTCACTGTCTCTCTCTCTCTCTCTTTCATTCCTCTTTTTCTCTCTCATCAACTTCCTTGCCCTCTTCCTATCCTCTCATCTTCCTCCCTAATCTCTCTTCACACTTCCATCCCTCCCTACTTTCTCCCCACTTCTTCCCTCTCCCTTCCCCCCCTCTCTCTCTGTCTCTCTCTGTCTCTCTCTCTCTCTCCATCTCTCTCTCTCTCTCACACACACACCAAGAACCTAATTATCACCTGGAATTCTAATTTACCTCATCTCTATACCTTGTGACTCCTGCCTGGTCAATAACCAACCAAGTCTTACCAAGAAAGGAACTGATGCATAATGCTGTGTTTTAATGTTACCGGGAAGGTAGTGTGTTTATATCTCCTGTTGGGGTGAGTTTATGACACACTAAAACAATTATATCTTTCTGTAATGAGGGATAGACAGATATATGAATAGACAGAACAGACGGTAAACTAGACAGACAGACGGGATATATTTTAAAGTATAAAATCGTCTTTTTTTTTCTCCTGTTGGGGTGAGTTTACGCCACACTAAAATAATTATATCTTTCTATAATGAGGGATAGACAGGACTAACAGACAGTACATTATATAGACGGAACTCACAAACAGCAAACGAGACAGACAAGCAAGTATTTATAGGTGTGTAAGAGTGTCTGTCATTTTGTATGTTTTATCGGTATGAGTTGATGCCCTAACACATATCTGAACATACAGGAACAGACAGACACCTAGACAGATAGAGAGACAGGCACCTAGATAGACAGAGAGACAGACACCTAGACAGATAGAGAGACAGGCACCTAGATAGACAGAAAGACAGATACCTAGACAGACAGACAGACAGACAGATAGACAAAGGACCTTATTTCCGCTGAGGAATGTGAGTGTTTACATTGTCTGCTCTTTGAATTTATGGCAGATTAAACTATGATCTCGTTCTGGAGAGAGAGAGAGAGAGAGAGAGAGAGAGAGAGAGAGTACCTTGTAAATATTAACTCGTGTTTTTATTTTCCGACTATAATTCCGGGTCATAAAAGCAACTCCTTCCTGTTTCAGTTAGATTATGAGTCATAACACATCTGTCGCTTGGTGTTATGTCGTAAGCCCACAGCACGTGTAGTCTTGGTGTGTTGTGTCGTAAACTCACAGCACGTGTAGCCTTGGTGTGTTGTGTCGTAAACTCACAGCACGTGTAGCCTTGGTGTGTTGTGTCGTAAAACCACAGCACGTGTAGCCTTGGTGTGTTGTGTCGTAAAACCACAGCACGTGTAGTCTTGGTGTGTTATGTCGTAAGCCCACAGCACGTGTAGCCTTGGTGTGTTGTGTCGTAAAACCACAGCACGTGTAGCCTTGGTGTGTTACGAGTAAACGCTTCATTATAAACGTTTTTAACATAAATTCGACCGAAGAAACATTTCCTATAAGAGCATCACAAGAAACGTTTCCCATAAGAGCATCACCAGAAACGTTTCCTATAAGAGCATCACAAGAAACGTTTCCCATAAGAGCAACACAAGAAACGTCTCCAGTATATATGTCTAATGAGCACAGATCTCTCGTATCAGGTTTAATTCATTATTATTTACTCTCGTTATTCTTAATTGCAAATGATTTCTGTTCTCCTGTTGACTGGACGGTGGGTTACCAGTTCGACCTTTTTCTCATCATTTATCTCACTCGCCTTTTGGTGCCTCTGAAAGCCACTGGTGAAAGGCGTCTCCCTCTCTCTCTCTCTCTCTCTCTTTCTCTCTCTCTCTCTCTGTGTCTCGCTTAATGTAAGAGATCTTCGCACTGAGACTTCTTTCTCACTCGTGGTCTGAGTCTTAAAGAGAGGGGGGAGATTTGGAGGGGTGGAGGGGGTGAAGATTGGGGAGGTGAAAGGAGAGAGGGATAAGGAGATAGGAGGAAGGGTAGTAAGGAAAGACAATGGGGAGAAAGGAGAGAGAACTGGAAGAGGCGAGGAGGGAAGGAGGGGGAAGGTAATTGAGGAGAGAGGAAGAGGTATTGGGAAGGGAGGAGACTCGAGAAGAAAGAGAGAGAGAGGAGAGAGAGAGAGAGAGAGAGAGTCAAAAACACATAAGACAGGCTAAAATCTCTAAGAGGCAACACACACACACAAAATACTTCACCTATAACTAACGACTTCCCAGTCTCACGTCTTATGGGACAAACAACTCCATGATTTAATAAACTGCAAGAGTGGGTGTAGAGATGGGAATTAGGGGTGGGGTGGGGGTGGGAATTGGGTGGGGTAGGGTGAAGGGTGGGAGTAGGGTGGGGTGGGGTGGGGTGGGGTGGGGTGGGGTGGGGTGGGTTGGGTGAGGGGGACATTTCGCTAGTGGTCGTGTCCCGGGTTTAGTGGACTCGTGAAGTATTTCTGCCACTTTGGAATTGGGTCACCGTCCCCTGGGGGTAAAGAAGTCGACTAAGGAGAGGGAGAGTTCTGGACGATACTCTCACGTAATACCTAATACATACACGTAAACATACACAAGTAAACATACACATAAACATACACGTAAACATACACGAACCAGTCACATAATACATACTCGTAATACATACACAAAATCACACACACACACACACACACACACACACTCATAACGTGCATAACATAACATACACACGCATACACACACAAACACTCACACATACACGCAGCAAAAATAAAACCTCTCCCCCCTGTTTTCTCCTGTCGATAGTTATCAGCGCCTGTATGCAAATGAGGTATTCAACAGCGTGAATTGGAAAAAAAATGCATTAAGGATTTTGGCTTCCTTGAGAAATTATTGTATACAGGAGGATATAAATATAGATTATTTAAGGGGAGTTTTTTTCCAGTGTTTTTTCTGATTTTTATCTTTTCTGTTTAGGAGACGGTATGGATTTTGTTGTTGTCTGTCTGTCTGTCTGTCTGTAAGTCTGTCTATCTGTCTCTCCTCACTGGTGCAACATAACCGATTCTCACACACACACACACACACACACACACACACTCACACACACACACTAAAGGTCAAGACTAAGCCCCATCGAGGTCATGAAATTCTATAACATAATTGACGCACAAAAGAAAACAAAACACCCACAAAAAAAAAAAACACTACAAAATATTACCCAACAGTGAAAAACAAAAAAAATTACTCTTGACATGTGAGGAAATTGTCCCTTGATATAGTATGATATATGAATGAGATGTTGACATATATGATATAGGAAATGCCTCACCCTCCATCACCCCTGAGAGGAAACTGACCACAGACACATACCTGGTCTACACGATATGAGTAATTACCCCACAGGTGTTTTAGGTTACTACCATAATAAACTGCCACTATTGACGTATTTTAATGGTTAGGTTAGGTTAGGTTAGGTTAGGTTTCTCCCATAATACACTACAGCTATTGACTTATACCTGGTGTTTGGTTTCTATAAGCATTTTAATGGGTAGAAAGAGACCGCTAATGAATCATCCTAAACAAACAAACACACGTACAGTCTAATCACCTGGTGTAAAATGTTCCTTCAGTGAATAACGAATGTAGAACTTTTATGAATGAGACTATACATTACACAACTGAATCAAACACCAGAAAAACAAAACAAAACACAAATATTGCTTTACTAAAATACGTGAAACACAAAAATTTCTCAAGAAAGAATTCCCCTGCAAGCAAAAGGCAAGCAGACATTCGCCAGACGTAGCCTATCAAGTAAATGAAGAGAGGAACGACCATAGACACGGAAAAATACTCGTGTTGAAGTTGTTTTTTTGTTAATAAGGGAAAATATCTTTTTTTTATAATAAGTAATAAAACGTAAATAATTATGGTATACAGACTACACGAATGGCTTAAAAAGAAAGAAAGAAAGAGAGAAAGAAAGACAGAAAGAAAGAAAGAAAGAAAGAAAGAAAGAAAAATATTAGTAGAGAAATGAAGAAGAGAAATTGAGAGACAGAAAATAACCAAAATAGCGGAAATGAAAGAAAGAGAGAGAGAGAGAGAGAGAGAGAGAGAGAGAGAGAGAGAGAGAGAGAGAGAGAGAGAGAGAGAGAGAGAGATAGCATCATAGACATAGAAAGATAGGTAGAGAGACAGTGACATATAGAGAAGGAGACAGAGACTGATGACGAGAGATACAACGAAAGACAGAGACAGGAAGACAGATTGAGAGAGACAGGGAAAGGCAGACAGGGACAGAATGAGAAACAGACAGATGGGAAACTGGTGAAGATAGACAGAAAGACAGAACAAGACAGACTGAGACAGGAATACACACAGATAGACAGGCAGAGAGATAGACAAACAGAGACACATAAAGAGAAAGACACAGAGGTAACAGACAGACAGACATAGACAATCAGACAGACAGACAGTCATAGACAGACAGACATAGACAGACAAACAAACAGACAAACAGACAGACAAACAGACATACATAGACAGACAGAGAAACACAGACAGACAGAGACAGAGACAGAGACAGACAGAGAGATATAGACAAAAAGAAATAGACAGAGACGACAGACATAGACAGACAGACATAGACAGACAGAGAGACACAGACAGACAGACAGACAGACAGACAGACATAGACAGACAGACAGACAGACGGAATACTTTACTTACTTGGTAGAGGACAACATCGACATGGAGGAGAAGAAATATGGGTCAGAAAAATCGAGATGCCTTGCTCTCTGTGCTGTGACGGACAGAGGGGCGAAGGACAGATCCGCCGAGCCGTCTAGCAGATCTCCCACGATCCCTGTCCACCCAGTGCTACGAGGGGCGCCAAAGGTACCGTCCATCACCAAGTACACCTGTCAGGGTAGACGGAAAGGGGTGCACTCAGGTGAGACAGAGAGAGGAACTGGGGTGTGTGTGGGGGGTTGGGTTGGGTTGGGTTGGGTTAGGTTAGGTTGGGTTAGGTTAGGTTTGGAGACACTCAGTTAAATGAAGTTTAATGTTAATAGATTCAGTTTTCTTTCCTCTCTCTCTCTCTCTCTCTCTCTCTCTCTCTCTCTCTCTCTCTCTCTCTCTCTCTCTCTCTCTCTCTCTCTCTCTCTCTCTCTCTCTCTCTCTCTCTCTCTCTCTCTCTCTCTCTCTCTCTCTCTCTCCAGTAGTCTCTATATATTTCGCCCAACTGTCTCCCTCTCTCTCCCCTTGTCTCTCTCCATTCTTTCCTCCAACTCTTTTTCTCTCCCCCAAAAACTCGTGTACCACCATTCCTCTACCTTTCTCTCTCTCTCTCCCCCATTTACCCTCTCCCTCAATTACTCTCACCCCCAGTCTCCCTCACCTAGTAGCTCCTCCCTGGAGTCATTCTTTTTCCTCTCCCTTACTTACAATCTCCTTTATTCACGCGCCTCTTCCACCTACTCTCTTCCTTAATGTCTCTCACTTACTCGTTCTTTCATTCTTCCTCACTCCTCCTTCCTCACCTCCACCTCAACCCCCCTCCCCAATCCTCATTTTCCCTCACACCTCCTCCTTCCTTCTTCCTCCCGTGTTTACCTCACTCACCTGCCCTCATAGCAAGGTAAACAAAGGCTCATGTAGGTGTTCAGCGTTTATTGTTATGGTACAGTTTATCTCGTGGTTTATCTGCCGTGGTTTAAAGCCTCTGGTGTACCTACTTTACCTCACGATACAAGACAATATAAGAGCTTACCATAAAGCTAATTGGATATGACTTTATGGTGAGTTGTAATCATTTTGGGGGAAACTTTAAGCCATTTTGGGATATTTTGTCGACTTTATGGTGAGTTGTAAGCCTTTTGGGACAACTTTAAGCCATTTTGGTATATCTTGTCGTCTTTATGGTGAGTTGTAAATATTTTGGGACAACTTAAAGCCATTTTGGTATATTTTGTCGACTTTATGAGATAATTCAATAGTTTTGAAGCACTATAAAGCCCCCCCTGGGAATATATTATCTACAATTTAATACAATATAATATAGACGGAAAAATTACCATTAAGTCTATCTTGGTGCTCTGACTCACGGTGTTACTATATAATTTACAATGAGATAAGCCAGAGGTGTTGAGAGGACCACTCATAACCCAGACACTACTATGTTTTGGGGTGACATTGATGAGGTGGAATACTAATGTCAGGGTGAGGCCATAATACAGCTCTCACATTAACAAGTTTTCCTCATGTCTAGTGTATGTATGACCTTTAGCTGTGGGTCTACATGGTGCTGTTGGGGAACTTCAATGATGCCGTGGTTATCAGTGTGACAGTTGGATGAATATATGGACAGATAGACAGTCAAGAAAGGTGTTGCCATGTAATAAATCAAAGAATCATTCATTCTCGCTGTATAATTCATTCATATTTTCTGTTTGTTTTAGATAATCTTGATGTTTTTAATGTTTGTTATACATGATTCTCTAAAAAATATAAACTGCTTCACTCAGTATTAACCCCCCCCTGACCTCATATGACCTTACCTGTAGCTCGATCTCAAGGTCAGTAGCGACGTTGATCATAAGGTCAACAGCCAGGCCACTGCAGCAGACGACCTCGTAGCCCCTGGAGGCGTTCACGACTTCCCTCTCCATGTCAGCGAAGGTTGCGGCCACCTCCTCTGAGAACACCTGAAAGTGGTACAGGTGATGTGCTTAATTGGCTGAATGAGTCTAGGGAGTAGGAGGAATGAATAAACAAAGATAAGAATAACGATAATAATGATAATAACGATAAAAAAATAATAATGATAATAATGATAATAATGATAATAATGATAATAATGATAATAATGATAATAATGATAAATAATAATCCCATTTATTTACTCCCACAAGAATCATTTATTACTAATACTACCACACAGACACAGACTTAGGTTAAGGTTACCTTCCCCCTACACTTTAAGCTTGAGGCGAGGTATAAAAAAAAAAACATGAATGAATGAATCTACAGAGAGAGACAGAGAGAGAAAGAGAGAGAGAGCGCTAGGGGTGGTAGTGGTGGTATTGGACTCTGCAACGTTGAGGGTGTGGCGGTGAATAGTGAGGCAGGTAGTGGTGGTAGTGGTGCCAGGAATGGTAGAAGGACACATACACACACACACACACACACACACACACACACACACACACACACACACACACACACACCCAAGACGCTCGGGAATGGGGCCGGGTGCATACCTGCTGGTCGAATTCCAAGGGAGGAGAAATTCCATC
Organism: Homarus americanus; assembly: GCF_018991925.1. Taxonomy (NCBI): domain Eukaryota; kingdom Metazoa; phylum Arthropoda; class Malacostraca; order Decapoda; family Nephropidae; genus Homarus; species Homarus americanus. The sequence continues at coordinate 41,692 of NW_024741866.1, read as the reverse complement.
TGTCTCCCTGCTCTCTCCATGGAAGGAATGAGGCTGTGAAAGGAAGAGGAGGAAGAGGAAGAAGAGGAGGAGGAGGGAGAGAAGAGGAGGAGGAGGGAGAGAGGAGGATGATGTACGAGGAGAGAGGACAAAGGTGTGTAAATAAGAGGACCACACCCCACCCCACCCCACCCCACCCCACCCCACCCCACCCCACCCCACCCCACCCCCACCCCACCCAACCCCACCCAACCCAACCCCACCCCACCCCACCCGCACCCCACCCCACCCCACCCCACCCCACCCCACCCCACACCCCCACCATCCCAAAATAGTGAAGGAGGGATTCACCAGGGCGATAATCCCTCCAAACACAACTGCGTGCCTCCCTCTCATCCTCGCTGATTATGTGGACAATCCCGGCCTAATGCACACCCTCACACGCCATACTCGGCTCCACAGAACACCTTCTATAATCTGGTAACGATATATAAAGGAGATGCTATAATATGACAGAACATAGTTAGATATTCTGCCAAGGGGAGGTTCTATAATCTGTTAGTAAAAGTGGCATAATCTTGTGAAAGTTGTATAATCCGGTAGTGAAAGTGATATAATTTTGTAGTTCAATAAGCCTGCAACTCCCTCCCCCCAGCCTGAACCCTCCCCCAGCCTGAACCACCCCCCATCCTGGACCACCCTCTTCCCCCAGCTTGAACACCACCTCCTCTAACCGGAACCACACCCCCCCTCTAGCCTGAATCTCACTCTCCTTCTAGCCTGAACACCCCCTTAACCTGAACCACCCCTAGCCTGAACCACCCTAAGCCTGAACCACCCCTAGCCTGACCCCCCTCCCCCAGTATGAACCAGTCCACCACGCCTCTCACTAACTAGATTAACATATTGAATGACCTGGAGTGAGTAAGTCTCTCTTGTGTCGTGATAGTGTGACTTTAACGTTGTTTCTCTTATTAATTTTGTGTCTCTTTGTCCTTGGTGTTATCTCTCAGTTTCTAGGTGTTTGTCTCTCTTTCTCTCTGTCTCTCTCTGTCTCTCTCTCTCTCTCACTTTCTCTCTCTCTCACTTTACCCTACCCTACCCTACCTTTACTTCATCCACTCATAATTTAATCTTCACTAACACACAAAAAATAAATAAATAAAAATAAATAAAAAATCCATGGAACAAAAATATACACAAAATATACACACCTTAATCATCCTTTTCATACAGCTATATACTAACATACTCTGAAGGTCTAAATACTGTCACGATATTCCTCGACTCCTATTTCAGCCGTTGATTGGGATTCGAACTCTCTCTCTCTCTCTCTCTCTCTCTCTCTCTCTCTCTCTCTCTCTCTCCTCTCTCTCTCTCTCCTCTCTCTCTTGGTTAAGCATGTCTTGGTTAAGGTGGGAGTAGGATATGTAGGTAGTGGGGGGGTATGTGGGGTAAAGGAGGATAAGTGGATAAAGGAGACAGGATGACTAGAAGACAGACTTGAAACAGACAGATAGACAAGACATACAATCAGGAAAGACAGACAGACAGACAGACAGACAGACAAACAGACATACAATCCAATCCATAACACAGCTATCACTCAGGTATCATCCCGGTTCCAACATTCACTCCAATACTCGTGTTAATTTTACATGTTCAACCTTGACCAGGGAAGCACTGGACTCCACCACAACCACCTCGATCTCCCTGCCTCACCTTTAATCGATATTTAGTTAAGGTAAAAGTGTGTCCAGGTGTTTTCTATATCAAGGTGTGGATTTTTTTTCTTCTTTTCTTGGATCCGGGAGATAAATTATTGGCATGTTTGTTGGTGTTTTGATTTGGTCGATGCAGAGGAGCTTGTACACCTAGCAGTTAAAGTGAGAGAGAGGCAGAGACGTACACACACACACACACACACATATATATACTTTAAATTCCCATTACGCTTCTGTTTTTCATTAATATAACAGGGGTCTCTATATCTCTCTCTCTCTCTCTCTCTCTCTCTCTCTCTCTCTCTCTCTCTCTCTCTCTCTCCCTGCTCCCTCCCTCCCTCCCTCCCTCCCTCCTTGAATCAAACCCTTTTAGGGAAAACACCTTCTCTTTATCATATATTTTCCCTAATGAAAGTAATGGAGGTAATGAGTATATATGTACAGTTCTGTCACTAAGAAAACAAAAAAAAACTGTCTATACAGAATTGTGTTGAAAAAATATGACACAATGGATGAAGGATTTTGACAACCCTACCGAGACAACAGGAGTCACAATGTTCATTCTGAAATTCATCGACCACCCCAAATAGAGATATTTTTCTTCTGAGTGACTGTATTTATTGAAGGACAAAAAGAGAGAAGGTCCCAAGCACTTACCCTGAGGCATATCACCCCCGTCAGACAGGTGGCATTCTCGATGAGATGCGACGTCATTACGAAGGGAGGAGCCTCAGCCAAAGCCACCCTCATTCTCTTGTTCTGCTCTGACACACCCTTGTACCCTCTCCCAGGCCAGAAGATAGCGTTGATCTGTACCTGAGACCCATTGACGTAGCCCACCCTCGTCCACTGGGCACCCACACCTATTTTCTTGGGTACGAGATTCTCCACGTAGAAAAAAGGAGTCAGACCCGGTAAGGATCTCTGAGATAATCTGCTTGATGCGAGTTTCTCTTTAAGTTGTCTGTGGGAGAGAGAGAGATAGAGAGAGAGAGCGAGAGAGAGAGAGAGAGAGAGAGAGAGAGAGAGAGAGAGAGAGAGAGAGAGAGAGAGAGAGAAAGGAGAGAGTATATTATTAGGATATATTCTCATGATTATATTACATCATCTGTCATATTTTTTCCCTCTAAGCTAGCTGGGGAAAGGAGGAGAAAGGAAAACAAATAATATAATGTATTTTTATGATTATATATTCATCATCTTACATATATATTTTTTTCTAGGTTTATCAATTATGTTGACTTTTTAATTTGTATTCTATTTGATGTTTTCATTTAATATTCCCCCAAAACACAATAATTTCTTTTACATTCTTTTATAGTGACAGACTATGGAAGATCAATTCAATAATCTTCCCTGTAAATAATAAAAAAAACTGACCTTTGACCTAGCATCATATAAGGCTGACCTAATACCACTGAGGTTAACCAAAAGCGAAGTTGCAATACTGTGCAATAGGAGGCGAGATTATATACCCTATACTTGAATAATTATTGCAAGTTGCATGTGGTTTGGAGTGTTGCAAGAGGGGAGGGAGTTGGATAGACGAGAAACGTGAGGAATAATGGTGAATGGTGATGATGATGATGATGATGATGATACGGTTTGACTACATGAAATTTGTACAGTGTAAGGGGTGACGTGAAAAAGATTGAAGTGTATTGCAACTGGGGTTAAAAGGGAAGGGAAGGGTTATGTAATAGATTTCAATGACGGATTAAACATAGACATAACAGACAGTGTGTGTGTGTGTGTGTGTGTGTGTGTGTGTGTGTGTGTGTGTGTGTGTGTGTGTATCCTGCCGCCCAAATAAATAGTCTATGAGATGTTAGTAGCAGAAGTGGACTAATCCTCGTTGTAGTTAGAGGTGAAGTGGGATTAATGTGTCCTCAAATCATTGCAGTCAGGTTCTATCATAATACAACAATACCAGTTAATGTATATCTGGAGAAAAGGGTGTTTGGTCTGTCAACAAGGCCAGCAGGGATTATTAGGGTGCATGGGGGTCAACGACTAATTACTATACTCTACGTTCATTGGCTAGATGGATGAGTGAACTACCGTGTTGAATATGGCAGTGGCTTTAGGGAACCCCGACTCCACAGATGTCAATATTGAATCGAACCTATCACAAGCAAGTATTACTAGTGTCCTAAGATTATTCGCCCGGTGATTGGATAGTGTCAAGTAAGTGTTTCTATAAGATGTGGGTATATGCCCTATCAGGTGAGCGCTCTGCTGAATCACCTTTAGCATTACTATCACCACTACCAGTATCACCACTACCACCACCACTACTATCACCACTACCATCACCACTACCACCACTACCACGACTACCATCACTACTACCATCACCACTACCAGTATCACCACTACCACCACTACCATCACCACCACCATCACCACTACCATCACCACTACCACCACTACCATCACCACTACCACCACCACCACCAATATCACCATCACCACCAACAACAACATCCCCACCACCACCACTATCACCACCACTATCACCATTACCAATATCACCTCCACATCAAGCGTAATCGAACACTACTTATGTTTACAGAGACCAACGCGGAGCACTCTCTCTCCCACATTAGTTTTGGCTGTGCAGTACCTGGGCAGCGAAGGACTTGGTGCACAGTACAAAATATCACAGCACATCTCTTTACCTTTTAACCTACCCCAGCACATCTCCTCACCTCCTAGCCTACCCCAGCACATCACTTTACCTCCCAGCCTTACCCAGCATATCTCTTCACCTCCCAGCATACCCCAGCATATTTCCTCACCTCCTAGCATACCCAAGCACATCCCTACACCTTCCAACTTACCCCAGTACATATCTTCACATTCCAGCCTATTCCAACACATCCTAATATATATTCTAACGTATTATTGAGCAGTCGAGCACATCCCTGATAATAATAACAACAATAACAACATAATCAATAATAATAATAATAATAATAATAATAATAATAATAATAATAATAATAATAATAATAATAATAATAATAATAATAATAATAATAATAATAATAATAATAATAATAATAATAATAATAACAAAACTAATAATAAAAACTAATGATAATACATACAATCATAACACCATAATACAATAATTTAAAATACATATTATTACATACACCAAAAAAAAAATTAAGTAAAAAAAATCTTAATGAACCAAGACGTAAATTTCAATCTTTCATTTTCCTCAGAACTAAAAAAAAAAATCCCACAAGTGAATGATTACTTCCCCTCAAACGATCATCAACATAGCCCAAGTTAAGGCCTCACGGTGTATATATTTAAAGTCAGAGTTCCACTACACTGCTCCTTCGCTCCACCAAAAAACCCCGAAAGTCGTATTTAAAACGTCATTTGGGATTCAGACGACTTTACCTTCCCTCGCTCCTCCATTTAAGAGAGAGAGAGAGAGAGAGAGAGAGAGAACTTGGTGCTGGAAGACTCTCTGATGCTTCTTGTCCTCTGGGTAGTGAATCTTTTAACTTTGTTTTTTTATTTATTTTTATTAATTCTTATTTCATTTATTTATATGTATCGTATAATGACTTTGTGGTTTGGTGAATGGAGAGGGAGAGAGGAAGGGAGGGAGGGAGGGAGGGAAGGAAGGGGTAGATTTGTCCCCCTCCAAGTGAATAATTACCCTTCCACATCCCAACACCACCCACCCCCATAACCCACACCTCCCACCCCCACGCCCCCACCTTCAAATTCAGGTTTCTAAACACATGTCCCCCCTTTACTGTATACACCTAACCTAACCTAACCTAACCTTAACCTAACCTTAACCTAACCTTAACCTTAACCTAACCAACCTTAACCTAACCTTAACCTAACCTTACCAACCTTAACTTAACCTAACCTTATCCTAACCTAACCTAACTTAACTTAACCTCGTGATACTGAAGTCAAGAGTATGGAGTGCTTCAGGGTGGACTTACGAGGTAATAAAGACATTCTTATGAACGTCTCTTGTTATAAGTATGCAGATCAAGTATTCTTAAGTATTCTCTACCTACATACAGGTTCTTAAGTAGCCAATTTGTATGACTGACGGTGTGTTTAGACTTTTACTTTACACTTTATATTTTCTAGGAAGTGAAAAGGTTTTATATAGTGATGGTAGATGTGTGTGAGTGTGTGTGTGTGTATGTGTATGTGTGTGTGTGTGTGTGTGTGTGTGTGTGTGTGTTTGTATGTGCGTACCTGTATGTGTATTTCGACGTAACCTGTATGTATGTGTTCGTACGTGTGTCTGTATACCAAAATCTCAAACCCCCCCCCAACAAAATACCTTTAAAAAACAAACACACAAAAAAACAATATCACTAAAAAATGCTAAAACAAACACAGTTACTTGATAGAAAGTAAACAGAGTGCGTCAACAACACCAACTAAAAATAACCCGACAGGACGAACATTAACACAGAGACGCCACACCACTTTTAACAACACAGGTGAATGGAGTGAGAGTTACCTGTAATTACTGAGAGTCTACAGGTGTTGTACAGGTTAATTATGCATTGAGTATTGTCTAGAGTGTGTGTGGGTGTGTATGTGTGTATGTGTAAGTTAAGATTATATAAGTATAGATTAGGAATTACGATATATAATAATCATGATGATAATAATAATAATAATAATAATAATAATAATAATAATAATAATGATGATGATAATAAACCTACACGCACATACATACATCCATGCATACATACATACATACATACATACATAACTCTAGATTGGAAAGTCATAATAGACATAATACTTTATACACATTAACATTTATAACGTTACATTGGATATTCACTTAAATAATTCATGAACATACATTCAACTAAACCAGAACGAGGTGAGGGGGAGGGGGAGGACGAGGAGGTTAGGGGGAGGAGGAGGACAGGGTGGGGGAAGGAGGGAGAATGTCTCCTCGCCTCCTGAGTTCTAGAGTTGGGGTTTATTATGCTGGGTTATATAAAAGCTTTTGGTTTCAGGTTTGGATTTTGTTTATACATTAATGTGTGTGTGTGTGTGTGTGTGTGTGTGTGTGTGTGTGTATGTGTGTGTGTGTGTGTGTGTGTGTGTGTGTGTGTGTGTGTGTGTGTGTGTGTGTGTGTGTGTGTGTGTGTGTGTGTGTGTGTGTGTGTGTGTGTGTGTGTGTGCATGTGTGTGTTTTGCTTATATTTATTTTAACAGTATTGATGTGCTGGTATTTATCAAAATTAACCTAACCTAACCTCGTCTGTCACCAAGAATTCTTACCATTTTCACATCTTCTAGGACCCCTGCCTACCTACACACATCCTATTTTTACACAAAAAAATAATAAAACCAACTCAAAATATACAACAGTCCTATATATCAACTTCCCTTATGTCATGAATCACGTACGACCTTAATTCCAGATACAACACACAAGCAGTTACGAGAGAAAAGTTACGATTCTGATCTTATCTTAAAGTGGGAGGATGTAAATCAACCCAACATGAAGGGTTATCTTATCTCCTCCCTCCCCATCCACTCCACCCCTCCACACCCCCACCCTCCACTCTCCACCCAACCTCTCCACCCCCTCAATCCTCACCCCTCCACCCATCCTCCCCCATCCCAGTATTTTGTCTAGTATGGTTGAAGAGGTACAAAGGGGGTAGTGCCCTATGGGAAAGTACTGCAAGGAAAGTATTTACAGAAAGTGACATGATAAACGTGTATTCGTCTCCCAGTTTCGTTTATGTATGGACGAAAGAACAGAAAAAAAGCCAATAAACAGAAGGAAAAGAATCGAGAAAAAAGAAAAAAAGTTCAATACAAGTTTAAAAAGTAATCAAGGAAGAGTTCTCATCCTAAATATCTTGGGGGACATTAATACCTACCTTTAATAATTATCACGAGAGAGAGAGAGAGAGAGAGAGAGAGAGAGAGAGAGAGAGTGACAAGGTAGTGGTTATATCCTGAACTCGAGGAACGTAAATCTCGCCAGCCTAAATAAAATTGCTCTTTTATGTCTCTAAGGTTCTTCGTAGCTCCAATAAAAATGATGTTGAGTTTCAGGCCAACGATCGCTATAAAAATTCCATCATAAAGTGAGAGTATCTAGAAGGCACTAAAGGAAGGGAGTGTAAATATGAGGGCTTCTGTCTGGGGAGTTGTCTGGAGGTTCACACTATGACTACTCAAGCTAACATCATTATCAATTAATTAATATAAAAAATAACTCTTGTTTTCGTTCAAATATTTATAGAAAATAATTATCTTTGTAGGAGATCGACAGCGAGGGGGAATTTTTCTAAAGTCTACGGTCCCGCCTACCCATGTTTCACTACCTCGCGGCGTATTGGACCTCAGCGGTAGACATGAGTTACTACTACTACTACTACTCCTACTACCACTACTACTACTACTACTAATACTACTAATACTACTACTACTACTACTAATAATAATAACGGCAATAAACTTCCCAGTAAGATAAAAAAAAACTTATTTCCTCAACAAAATCCTAAATGCAGGAATGAGTCAAAACACACATTACACATTATAATCCACCTCAGCCTACAGCATCCTGATGAACTCTTGTTTGATGCCGCTTACAACTGTTGTATAATTGACTGTGTTGTTCAGAGCTAGTCCCCCTTTCTCACGTGTGTGTGTGTGTGTGTGCGTGAGAGAGAAAGAGAGAGAGAGAGAGAGTGTGTGTGTGTGTGTGTGTGCAACTAGAGTCTTTTCCAATCTAGCAAGGTGAGGGGAGGGACACGAGGAGTAGAAGGGAGGGGGAAAAAAGTGAGGGGAAGGGGAAGTTGAAGTGTGGTAAGAGGACATGGAGGGGAGGGAGGGAGAGAGTGAAGGAGAGAGTAATCCAATCCCTAGTGAGTGGATGCGAAACAAAATGGAATGGGAGATTAATTTCTCTCTCTCTCTCGTGTGTGTGTGTGTGTGTGTGTGTGTGTGTATGTGTGTGTGTGTGTGTGTGTGTGTGTGTGTCTGTCTTCTGTATACCTCTGTCTGTGAGTGTAGGTTGGATGTCTGTATTATTCTCTCTGTGAGTATCGCGTTTTTTGTTTCTCCGTCTCGGTGACTGTTTATTTATCTCTTTATCCCTCTGTTCACTTTATAGTTTGCACCCAGCCTCTTCTTTTACTGCCTTATAACGCGTGGTATTTACACTTGTTTATGACGATGTGAGCGAGGTGACATAACTAGAAGAAAGGGAGAGAGTATAGCTTACAAGATCCCATGAGAGAGAGAGAGAGAGAGAGAGAGAGAGAGAGAGAGAGAGAGAATAATACAAATAGAAAAATGGACATACTGTATACATAGACAATGAATGATAAAGAAAAAAGGTTGAAGACACTTACCTGTGTAATTCAAACTGACTGGTGGACAGATTTCTGTAAGGCACTTGACACAGTACAGGCGCTGACGTCGCCAGCAACGCTGACGAGGCCACGGTGGTTTCTTTGAAAAACTCCGATATCACAGATACTGACGATTTAACAAAGTTTATAAGCAACTGTTTCTTGGGGGTTCTCAGGAAGTCCGGCCGAAGACTGAGGAGGCCGGGCCGTAGGGACTCAGACAAGTTTCCTGGCAGAGGGACGTCGAGGAGGATCCAGATGTACTCCCCGTTGAACATGTCAAGGTCCTCGCCGTGGCTGAACACCACCTTGACGAAGTTCACAGTCCCGGAGACGAAGATCAGCCGCCGGACTGTGTGTAGGATGCCGCTCAGACGATTTTGGAAGTGGTGTCTGGGGAGGCTGGCGGAGAGGGACAATCCCACGGGCTCGTAGGTGTCATCCCGGGAGGCGATGTGGGCCAATTGCAGAGCTTGAGGTGAGTCGTCGTGGATGAGGATTGGCTGGCACCATTCGAGGGCGGAAATAAATGACGTGGCGGCTTCCCATAGGTCTGACAGTCGTGGGTTGGCAACTACCAGGTCAGGCAGCAGATTCTGTGGGAGAGAAAGATATCACACGTGAGACAGATGCTTCATGATTCCTATGATAATTTTGACCTATGAGCTTTCTCAGTTATTACCATAGTTTAAACACACATAGACAAATAACAGCACAAGAAAACGATGAAAAAACCCACATTTAGATTAGTTTAGGTTCAATTAGGTTAAATTATATTAGGTTAGGTTAATTAAGGTTAGATTAGATTGGAGTTAGTAACTTTAATCAACAAATTAAATAAACAATGATGTCTAATCTTCACGTAACCAGAATACAGTAATATCATCATCTGTCAAACACACACACAACACGCACGGGTAGATGGTAGTGATGAAGGTCTGTACAATTGTCTAATACTTTCAACATGTACAACACAGGTCTATTAGTTCCAGCAGCTTCACCAGAGTGTTCAAACAAAGACTTTCCTCACAGTGAACATCTGAACTTCAAAGGCACAATATATTGAACATTGAATAGCCCACATGAAAGGAATACAAAGAATAATAACAACAATATTAATAATAATAATAATAATAATAATAATAATAATAATAATAATAATAATAATAATAATAATAATAATAATAATAATAATAATAATAATAATAATAATAATAATAATAATAATAATAATAATAATAATAATAATAATAATAAATAACATCCCTTCATATTCTTCTTACTCAAAATAACCTCAAATAACATTAACAAAATCCTATACAATAAAAATAACAACCTCAAAAAAATCTTCACTTTAAAATCCTCAAAAATAAACACAAACCCAATAAAATCCCAAATAAAACTAAAAAAAATCCCATCGTATAGAAAAAGAAAACAAAAAAATCCCTAAAATTTCTACAACACAGAGTTACCATCAGGTGTTGTCCCACCAAGGCAAAAATTACATAACCTGAGGCGCCAAACTTCGTGATTATGTTATCATTAACTTTGTCCTTTGATCAACAATAATGAATTGCTGGAACGACCTGGCTGGGAGAGCATGATGGTATGACCTGGTTGTGGTTCGCTTGGTGTGTAGGAAGAGGCAGCTAATGGGGAGGAAAGAAAGTTGAAATATGAGGGGAGTTAATAGGGTGAAAAATAGCATAATAGGGGAGTTAATGGGGAGGAAAATAGCATACATTATTAGAGGAAGATAATTGGGAGGAAAATAGCATAATAAGGGAGTTAATGGAGTAGAAAATAGCATAATAGGGGAGATAACGATGTGGAAAATAGTATAATAGGCATATGTAATATTAGGGAAATAGTATAGTATAGGTAGATAATTGGGGATAAATAGTGTAATAGGATTAATGGGCAGGGGATAAATATTGCAGGAGGTGGTTAATAGGCAGAAAAGATGAAATAGGAAGCTGGGGGTGTGAAGAAGAGGCCAGGTGACGGAACATCCTCATCTCAAATAGGACCTGACAACCTTTTCTCTTCCTCTCTTCTCCTATCTCCTCCTTCTTCTTCTCCTATCTCCTTGTCCTTCTCATCCTTCTATCTCCTATCTCCTTCTCCTTCTCCTATCTCCTTCTCCTATCTCCTTCTCTTTCTCCTATCTCTTTCTTCTCCTATCTCCTTTTCCTTCTCCTTCTCATTCTCCGTCTCCTCCTTCTCTTGCCCCCGTGAAGTGACATAACAAATGGGTTCTCTCTCACCCCCTCTCAACACCAACACCACTACACCACTACACCACAACACCACTACACCACTACACCACTACACCACTACACCACCAAAATCACCAACACCACCCCCATTAGAACACCACTACACCACTACACCACCAAAATCACCAACACCACCCCCATTAGAACACCACTACACCACTACACCACTACACCACAACACCACTACACCACCAAAATCACCAACACCACCACCCCCATTAGAACACCACTACACCACCAACATCAACGTATATATATATAAATGTGTGTATGTAAGTAAGTGCATAGAACTGTGGGTGTGTGTGTGTGTGTGTATGTTCGTGTACGTATGTGTGTATTTTTATCTACACGTAAGAAGTGACAGGGTACACCCCCTGGCACACGTCCACACACACACACAAAAGAAGCATCGCTATTGGCTTACATATCTGGGTCAGAAATCTTAACTAGATAATGGAAAATCCCCCGATAAATCGCTAAGGAACGACTTGCCATTAATATCCACAAGCGATTTACGTAAACCCGAGAATAAATAATGGGATGACGTTGGTGTCGTGGTTGAAAGGACAATATTCAACAACGCAAACAACCAATAACATCAATAATACGGTTTATATAACATCAATAACGGGGATTATATAACATCAATAACGGGGATTATATAACAACTATAACACGGATTACATAAAGAGAATAACATGTAGTAAACAACTTAAAATACAACAGAGTTTTTTGGTTCGTAATTCTTTGAGTTCATCTAACGGGAAACGAGGAAATTAATTAACTCACAACAGACTATAATATAATTATTAGCTCTTTATGGGAGTTTCTTCTCTGTCTGTCGGTCTGTGTGTCTATCTGTCTGTTTGTCTGTCTGTCTGTCTGTCTGTCTGTCTGTCTGTCTGACTGTCTCTTTCTCTCTCCATTTTTCCACCAAATATATACACACACACACACACACACACACACACACACACACACACACGAGTGACCACTAATGCCCCTCTGTTATAGACGACAAAAATAAATCGAACAAACTTTATGAAAAAGGGAGGGGGAGGCGGGCCATTATTTGACACAATTTACTGAAAAATAACAATAAAAAATACTGTATTAATTACCCACAATAAAATACCGCCCACAGCTATTAACTAGACAAAAGTGTTATGCTGACAACTGGACCTGATTCTACCCTTTTCTATTTATTTATTTTAACCTATTTTGAAATTGGAATCTGTTGCCAATTTTACACCTATGATAAAAAAAAATCCCTTATATCTATTTTTCCATTATTCAGTTTCGTCAATTGAACTTAAATTATTTCCTAGTTTAACCAGATTTAAATATATTTCCTAGTTTAACCTATTTGGATATTTGCTATGTGTTGCCAATTTCAATCTCGTCGTGAACTTTAACTTTTTTTTTCCAATTTGTCAAGTTTTCGTTCCCAGACAGATAACCGATGGCCCCTTGCTAATTAATGTGGAAATAAACGATAATGAGAAATTATTGTTATTATTATTATTATTATTATTATTATTATTATTATTATTATTATTATTATTATTATTATTATTATTATTATTATTATTATTATTATTATTATTATTATTATTATTATTATTATTATTATTATTATTATTATTATTATTATTATTATTATTATTGTTATTATTATTATTATTATTATTATTATTATTATTATTATTATTATTTTTGGCAGGTTGACGATAGAACCCCAACGATGTAAATCATGATATGTGAGGGATGATGATGATGATGATGATGATGATGATGATGATGAAATGTATTGTGGACTGTGATGTGAGAATTATTACTCTATTGACTTCATTATAGTAAAAGTTGTATGAGATAGGTTCAGTATAATGTAACTGCTGTGTTTTATTAGTAAATATATACATCACACAACGGCTATATACACTGGTGCAAAAAAGACAGACAGACAGACGTACAGACAGTCTCACACACACACACACACACACACACACACACACACACACACACACACACACACACTTAAAACAAGCTTTATTCTGACACTAGTGAGAACGGGGGGGAATGTTATTTACGAAGCGATTTTACATGGATTAAAAACTTTCAACTTTTTTGATCAATCATTCACTGGCAGTCATTGTTGTTACTTTTTATCGAGCTGTTTCAACTGCGAGGGTTATTACGCTCTGATCACTGAGTTTTACTTGTGTTTGTGTGTGTGAATAAATCTCAGTTTTCAGTGCCATTACATAACATTAAACACGAACATAACACACAGTAAAATACTTATCAAACTCCTTACTGTTATTCAGACTCTCGTAACCAGATATCTTAACTACAAATTGATCTACACGATTCAATTACAGCAATTTTATGACTCCTTTACGGCTGCGTGGATCAAGTTAAGTCCGGGTTAGTTTAAAGAATTATGGGTCATAAAATACGAGACGTTATGTGAACCTGAATTAAGTCCATCGTTGGTCCTTGTACCCAAGAGATTGAAGGAGATATGTGACTTGATGTTTGTACCATAATAACACCTCAGTCTTGTACCCAGTAGGAGATCAATTTCCAATGTTTATTTTATCGTATATATCAAAACAAATCTCGAGAAAATATCAACCATAATTATTACCTTTACTATGCAGTGTACTATATCCGCCACTCCTCTAAATATTCCTCTCGTGAACAAATCTATTTCAGTACTCGAGGTATCGCTATTGTGTCGTCCTTCACCAGAAATATTTAATCTATATTTATACTCCTATAGATCTTTCACGCGGTATTCCCAAAATGTAAACATAATCTGGGATTGAGATTTTTAACATGCCACTGTCTCCTCTCCGCTCAGTATTAATAACGATGGGCTTGTATTCCACACCAAAGCCAGTGTGTGTGTATGCAAATGAGAACAATGGTTTATTCAGTTACAAAGTTTTCAAGCCTTGGAACAAGCCGCTTACGACAACCAGTTTTGGAGGCGTGAAAAGAGAGAATGAAATATTTTGCATTGTGACATTAAACATGCTAATAAGGCGGAAGGGGAGGACTTGTCGTGTCGCCTCTGTAAAATATTTCGAGAAGTGAAGCGAAAAAATGGTAATTTGAACGAAGTTATGTGAAACTACCGATAAAAGAAATACATACATACACAGACATATATATATACATACTCACATACACACATGTACACACACATATGTACACACACATTCCCACACACATACATAAACAAAATCATACAAAACTAAATTAAAAACATAATTTAATCAATTATCTATCTCAGCATATAAAGAAGTATGACATCGTTCTCCTTGAAATAATTACAAGATGATTCACTCTCTCAAGACACACACACATGGCGTCTTACCCCTTCAATTATTAATGAGTTTCCCGTCCTACTATACCAAGACTTGTTTAATCGAGGTAAGAGCTTCAAGTCATCAAAATATACTTCACTATGGACTTAACAGACTCTCAATTAGGGTGTGATTGAGTGATCGTGGAGTTGTCGATGGTGTTAGGGACTTTTGTGTGTGTGGGTTAGTAGTTGTGATGAATACCCCCCCCTCCCCTCTTCTCTCTCTCTCTCTCTCTCTCTCTCTCTCTCTCTCTCTCTCTCTCTCTCTCTCTCTCTCTCTCTCTCTCCATCACCACCACCATCACTACTACTACTACTACTACTACTTTTTCTCCCCGTTACCATGACACTCTCACCACTACCATCACTACCGCCACTTTCCTCCCTCTCTAAACTCGTACCACCACCCACTCACTTTCTCCCACCCTCTCTCCCTCTCTCCTTCCCTCTCACTCTCCCTCACTCACTCTCTTCCTTGCTAATGTCCGGAGGTTGATATACCCTATCACGTCTCAGTTCAGGACAAAGTGTGTGTGTGTGTGTGCGTGTGTGTGTGTGTGTGTGTGTGTGTGTGTGTGTGTGTGTGTGTGTGTGTGTGTGTGTGTGTGTGTGTGTGTGTGTGTGTGTGTGTGTGTGTGTGTGTGTGTGGAGGTTAGACATAAATTGAAAGAGTGATGCCTAAAACGAGCAATCGAACAGACAGAGAGTAAGACAGAAAGGGAAACAGATAGACAGGCATACAAACAGATAGACAGGCATACAAACAGAGAGACACCCAAGGAAACAAACACAAAATTAGACAGAGAGATAGACAGACAAACACATACACTAATGATAAAGTACCTCATTATCCCACCATCCACCCACTTACTGTCCATCACGACCACTTTAAAACGACAAAATGATGACACCAGAACCTCTTGTGGTCGTTAATTTCGGCCACGACAACAGAAAATCGCCTTTTACTACCCACCCAGTCGTTCACATCTGTTATATTTTCGTTATTTATTTTTTAATTATGTTATATTACTTTCCCGTTATATACATTTGAGAGAGAGAGAGAGAGAGAGAGAGAGAGAGACAGACACACACACAAACACACATACACACACACACACACACACACACACACACACACACACACACACACACACACACACACACACACATACATACACACACACACAAACACACCCACACACACACACACACACACACACACACACATACACACACACACACACACACACACACACACACACACACACACACACACACACACACACACACACACACACACACACACACACACATATACACAACATCACCAAAAGACAATCAGTTCCTTTTGTGTAAGTTTTCAATAAGTTTACTTTGACAATAAATATGTAATTATTATCATCCAAGAAAGAAAAGAAATAAGAGGATGAAAATGACTGAAGACAAAGAGAGACACACAAACAGACAAAGACAACATTAAACAAAGAGTTGATGATGAAAAATGTTTGTCTTTTGTCATTGTACGAACTAACGTATTAAAGTATGAGGTGGCCTTGTGTGTGTGTGTGTGTGTGTGTTATATTGATATTAATATCAATAATAATATTATCTAAAAGAAGGATTTTTACAGAAAAACCTAACCATAAAAATACAACATAAAAACGAAATCTACACAAGACACACACACACACACACACACACACACACACACACACACACACACAAAACTAAACATACTAATAATATTTTCATATAACTCGTCTTAGCAAAAGTTGAACCACATCTCCATACTTGCAAGTCCTCGCCATAACCTGCCAATTTATCTTCATTCGCCAACTTAGAAAATTTGCCGCCGCTCCTACACACACCAAAAAAATTCTCGCCTTGTGGGAATTTCTCCTTGTTTAAAGTTTATAATTACGACAAAAGACAACAAGATCTTATGCATTAAAATCATCTCTCTCTTGAATAATGCAAAGTTTTGTAGTTAAGTCTTCATATATGTGTGTGTGTGTGTGTGTGTGTGTGTGTGTGTGTGTGTGTGTGTGTGTGTGTGAAAAATAATGGAATGGTGCAAGAAAAGAGTAAGAAACGACACGAAATGGTTAAGACATCAAGTAGATCCACACACACACACACATACACACACACATATATATTCATATCCTTAATTAATAAAGTAAATATTAGGTAAAAAAACAATAATCTTACACAATCAAGATAATATTATTACCAATCAATTACTGTAAAAAATATCATTGTTTACGTCTTAATACTCAAAGGAAAATAGTCTCTCGGGAAGATCGACAGCGAGGGTCCTAACAGTGAGAAAGTCTACGGTCCCACCCACCCACGTTTCACTACCTCGCGGAGTATTGTACCACAACGGTAGAGAGTTATTACTACTGCTACTACTACTACTATTACTACTACAAATAATAATAATAATAATAATAATAATAATAATAATAATAATAATAATAATAATAATAATAATAATAATAATAATAATAATAATAATAATTTATAATGAGAAGATAGAATGTTAATAAAATTATCTCTCTCCTTCCTCTTTCTCTGTCTGTGTCTCTCTCTTTCTCTTTCTCTCTCTCTCTCACTTCTCAGAAACCCAACAATACACAGACTCCACACTGTGTCCGCTGAGCTTCCGCAATTATCATATAAAAAACTTGAAGACATAAATAAGAATCTTAGACCATCTGCCTGTACAACCAACCCAACCTAACCTAAACTAACACTAAAAATAACCTAACACTGACCTAACCTAACACTAACCAAACCCCAACCTAACCAAACTCTAATCAAATACCAAACACTAACCAAACTCTAACCAAACATCAACATAACCTAACATACAACTAACATAGCATCAAATTTAATTATAGAAACACGGGGTAAGGGACCGAGGTAGGAATTGATACATCTCAGATTGGAATGAGTATCAGTTCCTGCAACAAAATAACTGTGAGAGATTAAATTCACGGTTGATTGGAGTTTATTGCCAGGACAGACATCATCACGGACAGGAAACTTTGATGTTCCTCCTGTGTATAAATATTGCTGGTTTGAGACGTGAGAGAGAGAGAGAGAGAGAGAGAGAGAGAGAGAGAGAGAGAGAGAGAGAGAGACAAAAGAATGACAAAAAAGCACACACACACACATACATACATACATACATACATACATACATACATACATACATACATACATACATACATACATACATACATACATACATACATACATACATACATACATACATACATACATACAGACAGACAGAGTGAAACACTAAGTAACGTAGGTAAGAAACAACAAGCTAATGGTCAGTTGAAGAGTCTGGGAACATCTTCGTAAAAGTTAATGGAAGAGAAGAGGGGAAATGAAGAGGAGGAAGAGGAGGGGGAGGAGGGGGAGGGGAAGTAAGAGAAGAAGGACGAGTAGGAGGTGGAGGAGTAGGAGGTGGAGGAGTAGGAGGGTGAAGAAGAGGAATTAGGTTAAATTAAATAATGTTACGTTACTTTAGGTTAAGTTGTTCAGGTTAGGTTCGGTTAGTTAGGTTAAAACCACCCAAAATTAACCTAACCTATTCTAACCTCACTTAGGTTAACTTTAGCCTCAACTAACATCATTCACCTTCACTAGGGATAAAAAAATGTCTCGCAGGAAACACGTAAATCAACTTTAGCTCTCGTTAGGTGACATTCAGCTTAGCCAATAACAACAAAAACGGAGACTGGGAAACTCTGGCTGTCTGGGGAGGGATTCTGGGGAGGGGGATAATGGGGTTCCTGGGGATATGGGGAGTGTACTGGGGGAATGGAATGGCATAATAGGGAGATGGGAGTGTTTTGGAGGAAGGGAGGGGGATTCGGGAGGAAGTAAAGATGAAATCTGAGAGGTAAAGGGGATTCTGGGGGAGGTAAAGGGAGTTCTAGAGGGATAAAGGGGATTTGGGAAGAATTCTGGGGATTCTCGTGGGTAAAGACGATTTTGGGGGAGATGAGTGGGATTCTAGGGGAAGTAAAGGGAATTCTGGGGGGTATTTTAGAGGTGGTGAAGTGTGAGTGTTCCATTATCTCAGCGTGATTCAATTGTCCCCTGGTCTGTGTGGTCGAGAGAGAGAGAGAGAGAGAAGCAAAGAAGGAGAAATGGGGGAAGAGAGGAAGAGAAAGAAGAGGGTAGAAGGAAGAGTCACAAGGAAAGAAGAGAAAGAAAATAGAGGAAGAGAAAGAGGAGGTAAAAGGAAGAGAGAAATGAGGAAGGAGGAGGAAGATTGATTGGACGAGTGAGTGAAGAAAAGAATTCGAGACAGAGAAGGAGAAAAAGAGAGAGAGTGATAGACTCTCTCTCTCTCTCTCTCTCTGGATAATATTTACAAACACATACTTTCAAGTTCACCTAAACTCGCTATAACCTCACTAATTACCTTTTGAATGTGTGACATAAGTCTTTTCGTGTACAACATCTTCCACCCAATGTACGATAATTGTAAATATTCATTGAACTCGTACGCCTCGTTAGCCAGCAACACATTATCTTAAACTACGAGTCATTCTAGTTTCATTACTCGACAGATGCGCTCAGTGTACGACAACTTTGGGTAAACGTACGATAAATTGTAAACAAAGTAAGGGAGCTTTACGTTCCATCTGCCAGTAAACGACATCATCTCTGCCAGTTACGATCTACAATCAAGCGCTAAGCTCCAGTGTACGACAAGATGGTAACATACACAACAACTTTTAGCCGACACGTACGATAAATTGACAAACTTTGATGAAATTTTTACCTTATATCACCCAAGTACGATATATTTGTCAGCCTGTTACGAGTCACTCATCATGTTACGAAGCATTTACTATGTTATGAGTCACTCACCATGTTATGAGTCACTATGTTATGAGTTACTCGCCATGTTACAAGTTACTCACCATGTTACGAGTTACTCATCATGTTACGAGTTACGCACCATGTTATGAATCACTCACTATGTTACGAGTCACTCACTATTTTACGAGTCACACACCATGCTACGAGTCACTCACTATGTTACGAGTCACCCAAAGTATATCCGGTATAACAAGTTGTATCAAACGTACGATAATTTATAAACAAGACATTAAGTTCACTCTCCATAACCCAGCCAACCAACCCGACAGGACGCAATCCCTTCCTCCAGGACGTGAAGGAGCGTTTAATATCTCAGTACCTCGAGAAATCTCAGCTGCAACTCTGGCAAACTTTACAGCTCATAAATTGTTGGTCAAGTGGAAATTCCGTGAACTGTCAAGCTGTTGTGAGAGTTGGCAAGAAGGAAAACCGTGGCAGCGAGGATATTGGGGTGACGTCTGTTGCAAGAATCAGTAAGTCAAAGGCTGTCATGAAAATGCTGTTGTGGGATATGGTTTTAAGTTGTTTTTAATTTACTTCTTGAAGAATGGTTTACCAGATTTCCTCGTTTGTCATATATTAAAAAAAATATATATCTCTCTCTCGTTAACTCTCTCTCTCTCTCTCAAATCTTTAGACACTTTAAGAATATGATGGTTTTTCTCCCTTTCTTCTCTCTCTCTTATCTCTCACTCTAATCTCTCACTCTGTATCTCTACATTTCATTCTTTCCTATCTTCTCTTTAGGTTATTTAGGTTATACGTAGATTTAAATGTCAAATTACCTAATTAGGTCGTATTTCATTGTATGGTGTAATTAGTTAAACAACCTCACCTCGCTTGTAAGGTTGTGGATATGTTAATCTAATTTTCTTCCTGATATAAGGCTTTCTTCTTTGGCTTATTCTTCCTAATAAAAAAAATCTTCATTTTATTTCTGAGTTAACACTTCGTTCATTGTCTTTTTTTTTTCATTCCAGACAATTTTTTTTCTTCCTAACATAACACTTTCTTCACTTTCTTCATACGAAATATCTTCACCTTCTTCTTCCTATATAATAAATTCTTCATTGTCTTCATATACTCTGGTTTTATCAAGTTCCTTTTCTTCATTTTTATACACAGTAACAAATCTCAAAACCTTTAATTTGGCGGAAAATAATATGTACCAGTGTTTGTCTTCATCCATACACACAATTGTCTTCACTTTGTATTCTTTTCTCTGTACGATTTTTTTTCTCTCTTCAGTGTTAATTTTCTTTATATCATCATCTGTATTCTTCAACTTTTCCAATTTGAATGTTGAACTAAACTTTTGAAGCTTAACTCATCTCAAAGTACGTGAAAGCTTAAGTTTGTTTCTGGTTACGTATTCAGTCTTTTTTCTTTCGCTTTTCTTTCGTTTTTCTTTATTATCGGAGACAACTTTTGAAAGAACTTATCTTTCTTCTCATATTTGTATCCCATTTTATTAACGTGTATTTTTCTACTTCTATTTCAAAGTAGTTTGGGATATTTTGAGATATATTTTTAGTTCGTATCCCTTCTCTTATCCTAGTCAATTCCTTTCATTTCTCTACCTGGGAATGGGGGGTAAAAAATATGTTTGTTCTCTCTCTTCTTTATGCACTGAATTCCTCACATTTCTTTACCTGGGTGTCAAAGCGGCTTAGAAGAGAGAGAGAGAGAGAGTTTTCCTTTTTACACCATTCTCAACTCTCATTCTCCTCTTCACTCTTATCTGGAAGTCACGTAGTTCCTCCCGACTTGCAACTTCTCCTGATCCTTCACACACACACACACACCTCAACGATGCCCGTCTCTTGGCTGTCACGTCGTGTTTCCTGCCAGTTATTATTATTCATGATGCTTCAGCGGCGCGCGACACTTGTAAGGCCGCGCCACAAGCCAACCTGGTTGTTGTAAGGCGGAGCAGCGTACAGAATTGCTCCTCTTGTTCCCTCGTATCACAAGACACAGATCTCGAGGTTTAGGGGGAAAATTGTAACATGTATAAAGATAGTTTCACTTATTCTATTATATCACAGAACACAGGGAACATCTCCTGAGGTCCTGACACAGACCATACACATTCTTGTTCTTGTTCTTCTTATGTTATCATTGGCCACAGGTCTTGAAGGAGGAGAAGGAGGAGGAAGTATGGAAACATTCATTACATAAACTGAAGATCATGTTGCTATGTCATAGCCTCAGGTTTGAAGAGTTTAGGAATTATTTAGAGAATTATATCCAGGTAGGAGACTTCTTGGTCCCGTTGTCTCCCTGCTGGCGGTCATAAGAGTGGTGGTTTTAGGAGAAAATTATACCATCTTCAGAAGTATAGCTTTTATTGTTCTGTTTCATCCCAAGCTACAGGCCTTTGTGTTATACGAGGTTTTCAATTTCTATAAAGCTATCATTCTTCATAGACTATTAATCTTCATAGACTTTCATTCTTCATAGGCTATCATTCTTCATCGGCTATCATTCTTCATAGACTAATCATTCTTCTTAAGTTATCATTCTCCACAAATTATCAACCTCCACAAACTTATCTCACCTGGTACTGGCTACGCATCCACCAGGTTAAATGGAGGGGCTTGAAAGATGGGTGAGGGGAGAGGAAAGGAATGGGTGAGGGGGCAGGGGGAAGGGGTGGGGGAAAGAGGAGGGGAAGGGGTGGGGAGGGTGGGAGAGGAGGGAGGGGGTAGGGGAAGGGGAAGGGGGGGCTTTCTCGTGATTGCTTGAAGATAGTGTTGCTCCCATCTTCTAGACTGGGAGGTAGGAAGGCTGATCGCGAGGCCTGAGATAAAATGGTGATGTTTAAGAAAATCACATTGGCTTCCATTTCTTGTAGTTTTTTGTTGATAGATGGATAGATAGATAGATAGATAGATAGACAGATAGATAGATAGATAGATAGATAGGAGCTAAGACAGAAAGACAGATAGAGAGATAACAGAGAATATAAGTGTGTGTGTTTGTGAGTGTATGTGTGTGTCTGTGTGTGTGTGTGTGTGGTACCTCTACAATACATGATGGTGCACTGAGCGACTCCGACCTTTCATGTGCAAATATCCCCAGCGTCAGGAGGAGAAGGAGGAGGAACTGGCTATTCCTTCCTTGCTTCTGGGAGATGAAGAAGTGCCTTGGCTCGTAGAAGAGGGGGAATAATCTCAATCTCTCTCTCTCTCTCTCTCTCTCTCCCACCCAATCTTTCTCTTCTCTCCTCCCCTTTCCTCCTGTTCCACCTCCCACCTTCACTTTCCTCCCTCCTACTCCTCCTCCTCTTCCTAACTCCTCCTCCTCCTCCTCCTTCTCCTTCATCCCTCATTCTCAACACAGCTACAGAGAATAACACCAACCACTAACTGTAGAAGTCCGGTTCTCAATACATGTTTGGTCTCATAAAAGAAAAAAACAACAACAACATCACAAGTCAGTTTCCTCTCCTCACCCCCTAAAAAAAACCCACAAAAAACAAGAGAAAAATGTTCACCCAGAAACTTAAAGATAATATTTAGAGAAGAGAAAGTCACTTGGTTTTTTTTTTGTGTGTGTGTTTCGTGTGTGTGTGTTTCGTGTGTGTGTTTCGTGTGTGTGTGTGTGCGTGTGTGTGTGTGTTTTAGCTCGGGTCATTTACGTCGTATTTTAACATCAGCGACATAATATTTGGACAAGGAAATCTTTTTTAAAGGGAACAATTGACTTATTTTATGTGTGTGTATGAGGATATATTGTTAACATCAGCTGTTTTGGCACAAGAGAGATAATATTTTGGTTGCTATATTGTGAGAGAGAGAGAGAATTACATGACAACACCTCTACACCAGCGAGATTTAAATGCATTAACGAGCGGTCGAGCGTGAAATGACTTTTAAAGGCTTCGCTTCACACAACCAGAACTATCTGACGATCAGGACTAAATAATGATCAGAACTACATGACCATCAGGACTACATGACGATCAGAAAGACGTGACGATCAGGACTACATGACGATCATATCTACGTGAAGATCAGAACTATACGGCGATCAGAACTAAATAATGATCACAACTACATGACATACAGAACTACATGCCCATCAGAACTACATGACCATCAGGACTACATGGACCCATCAGAATGACCTGGCGATCAGAACTTAGTGGCGATCAGATCTACGTTGCGATCAGAAGTACATGACGATCAGAACTACATGACCATCAGGACTACATGACGATCAAAAATATATGGACGATCAGAACTACATGACGATCAGAACTACATGACGATCAGAACTACATGGCAATTAGAACTACATGGCGATCAGAAGTACATGGCGACCAGAACATGACCATCAGGACTACATGGCGATCAGAATTACATGACGATCAGAACTACATGACGATCAGAACTACATGACGATCAGAACTACGTGATGATCAGAACTACTGTACAGGTAAACCTCCATATAACGGGCTTTTCTATCTATATAATCCGTTAAATGGAGGTTTCACTATATTGCTGTACACGTCAACAAAATATTATAATACCTTAAAAAATATATATATATATACTTTTGTTGAACCTGTCTGTCATGTAACACAAATACACTGTCACTCTTCTGTCCTCTCTGTCCGTTATCTCTGTCCATACACCCTACCTGTCCACTATCTCTGTCCATACACCCTCCCTGTCCACTATCTCTGTCCATACACCCTCCCTGTCCACTATCTCTGTACATACACCCTCCCTGTCCACTATCTCTGTCCATACACCCTCCCTGTCCACTATCTCCGTTCATACACCCTCCCTGTCCACTATATCTGTCAATACACCCTCCTGTCCACTATCTCTGTCCATACCACACCCTCCTGTCCACTATCTCTGTCCATACACCCTCCCTGTCCACTATCTCTGTCTATACACCCTCCCTGTCCACTATCTCTGTCCAAAAATACACCCTCCCTGTCCACTATCTCCGTCCATACACCCTCCCTGTCCACTATCTCTGTCCATACACCCTCCCTCTGCCTTTATCTATACAAATATACTCACCTGTTTTCCCTCCTGTATATGGATATACTCTCTCTCTCTCTCTCTCAATACATCCCCCCCCATTAAAATAATGTATGTATGTATGTAAGTATGTAGTATGTATGTATGTATGTATGTATGTATGTATGTATGTTTGTATGTATGTATGTATGTATGTTTGTATGTATGTATGTATGTATGTATGTATGTATACGGAATAAAATGTTTTCCTTCCCTCCCTGTGTACATACTCCTTCTCTTTGTATACATTTACCCTGTATATATACACCCTCCTCTCCTCCCTCTGTGTATATATGATGCAAGTTGAACCAGAGGAAAAAAATCTCTCTATGTAAATACAAGAATACGGAGGTTAAGGGAGGTAGAAAAAAGATACAATAACTCTATATTTATATCTCTCTGTGTCTATCTTTATCTCTCTATCTCTCTGTATCTCGATCTTTATCTCTCTGTCCCTATCTCTCTTTCTTTGTATCTCTGTCTCTATATCTTTCTTTATCTCTATATCTTTCTCTATCTCTATCTCTCTATCTCCATCTCTATATCTTTCTCTGTATCTCTATCTCTATCTCTGTCTCTATATCTTTTTCTCTATCTCTATCTCTATCTCTTTCTCTATATCTCTCTGTTTGTACCTGTGTTTATTCCTGATATTATCTTTCCTTATTTCTATCTTCGTTTATATTTGCCTATAGTGAAGCATTCCTAGAGTGACGGGTGCCTATAGTGAAGCATTCCTAGAGTGACGGGTGCCTATAGTGATGCATTCCTAGAGTGACGGGTGCCTATAGTGATGCATTCCTAGAGTGACGGGTGCCTATAGTGATGCATTCCTAGTAGTGACTATAGTGATGCATTCCTAGGTAGGTGCTATAGTGATGCATTCCTAGAGTGACAGGTGCCTATAGTGAAGCATTCCTAGAGTGACGGGTGCCTATAGTGAGCATTCCTAGAGTGACGGGTGCCTATAGTGATGCATTCCTAGAGTGACAGGTGCCTATAGTGATGCATTCCTAGAGTGACAGGTGCCTATAGTGTGCATTCCTAGAGTGACGGGTGCCTATGCCTATAGTGATGCATTCCTAGAGTGACGGGTGCCTATAGTGAAGCATTCCTAGAGTGACGGGTGCCTATAGTGAAGCATTCCTAGAGTGACGGGTGCCTATAGTGAAGCATTCCTAGAGTGACGGGTGCCTATAGTGAAGCATTCCTAGAGTGACGGGGGCCTATAGTGATGCATTCCTAGAGTGACGGGTGCCTACAGAGATGGCTGCCTATAGTGATGGCTGCCTATAGTGATGGATTGGCTAAGAAGATGACCGAGATGAGTGGGTGATGGACCATGTACGCCAGGGCAGGAACATCAACGGCAGTAAAGGCAAATAGCTTTCGCCGGTGATGAATGTTGCTTCTCTCTCAAGACGGAGGTGAGGTCAGGATATTGGCCAGGGTACAAGGATGAGATGTTCTTCGTGTTCTTGTTATTGTTCTTCTTGATCTTGTTCTTTGTTTTCTTCTTTTGTTTTTCTTTATTTTTCTTCTTCCTTTATTGTGTCTTGTTGTTGTTCTTCTTCTTCTTCTTTTTCTTTTTCTTCTTCCTTTTTTGTGTCTGTTGTTGTTGTTCTTGTTGTTCTTGTTCTTGTTCTTGTTGTTCTTGGTCTTCTTGTTCTTTTTCTTCCTCTTCTTATTCTTCTTCTTCCGTTTTTTGTGTCTGTTGTTGTTGTTGTTGTTGTTGTTCTTCTTCTTCTTCTTCACTATCAATCATCAAGTCACTATTATCAACAAATACTTTCATTTTCCTTTCTTCAATCATCATCATCATCATCATCATCATCATCCCTTCTTGGTTATTCTTCCTTCATCGTTATCATCAATCTTCATATTCTTCCTCCTTCGTTTTCTTTTTCGTATTAAACTTTTCGAGTTTAAATCAGACCTCATCTACCCCTCATCTCACCTGACTCACTGATAGATAGACAATTTAGTTCACCTGAAGATCCCCCCCCCCCTCCACAAATCCCTTAGCTTAACTTAACCAAAGACAACCAAACCTAACGTAACATAACCAAATAAAACCTAACCTAACATAACCTAACTAAACCTAACATAAACCTAACATAAATCCCCAGGTAACATAACGTATTGATTAATCTTCAGGTGATCCAATATTTCTAGATGATTCTTTTCATTGTCTCCCCTTCCAACCAGCACACAACCATCTCTCCCCCTCCCCCTACCCTTTCCCCACTCACCTCTCTACCAATCCCTCTCCCCACTCGCCATGTCCCCTCTCTTCCCTCTCCCACACAACAAGTCACCTGTACAGTGTTCAGTGTTGTTTACTTTATGCCTTCACCGTGTATCCAGGGACCATATTAATCGGTACCTGTACATCTGAATGTCTGTCCTATGCATTGTTGATATAGTGATAATGATGATAATAATAATAAGAGCCTAACCTTACCTAAACGAACCTAGCCTAACTAAAGACACATAATATTCCATCTCTCTCTTAATTATAATCTTTATTCCTCTCCTAGTATCATATAGGGTAGAAGAAGAGGTAAAGATAACTCAAGTAAATAATGGGAATGAAAAGTAATGGAATAGTGCAAGAAAAGTGTAATAAACGAAACGAAATGGCTAAGACAACAAGTAAATACACACACACACACACACACACACATATACATATCCTCAACTCACAAAGTAAATATTCAGCAAAAAATATATAACAATCTTAAATGCTTAATCTTACATCAATATCAATCAATTACTGTATACAAATTTCTCTTGTTTACGTCTAAATACTCAAAGGAAAATAATCTCTCGGGAATATCGACAGCAAGAGGAAATTGTTCTGGGTGAAAGTCTACGGTATCGCCTACCCACGTTTCACTACCTCGCGCCGTATTGGACCATAGTGGTAGAGATAAAGAGTTACTACTTCTACTACTACTACTACTACTACTAAAATAAAAAATAATAAAAATAAAAATAACAACAATAATAATAATAATAATAATAATAATAACAATAATAATAATAATAATAATAATAATAATAATAATAATAATAATAGTAATAATAATAATAATAATAATAATAATAATAATAATAATAATAATAATAATAATAATAATAATAATAATAATAATAATAAATCATTCACAAGTTATATTAAATTAAGAGGGTCAGCCAGCCACAAGTCTCCCTTAATATAAAAAAAATACGTACAAACTTTTCTAAAAAATACTTCTTATCAGGTTATTTTTCTTTGGATATTAATTATAGAACGTATTATACTTTGAAGATAATCATAGGGACAAAAGTAAAGGATTACCAGATTTTTATTAAATTTTGGTAGAATTTTGTTATATTTTTTCTGTATTTAAGTTAAGGTGTTACGATTATGGTGTTCCACTTTGTAGGTAATGTTTATTAAAGATGTTTTTTGTACCTCTAATTAGGGAGGATTGCACAGGTAAATATTACATACTGTGGAAAATAAGTTAACATCTTTGTGGTTATGTTTAGAAGTAGTTTTCATTTGTGTGTGTGTGTGTCCTCTCTCTCTCTCTCTCTCTCTCTCTCTCTCTCTCTCTCTCTCTCTCTCTCTCTCTCTCTCTCTCTCTCTCTCTCCCCACCTGTACCATAATTTTAGCCTCAACTTTGTATCAAGAGAAGAAGGAAATTTTTGAGCAGACAGTCTTAATTCAAACTCTCCATTATGGCACCAAGATAACTTTTCACGAGCTGGAGTGAATTTGGTCGCTAACACACACAAGTTTAGTATACACAGTTTGTTTACTTTCTGGGGGTGATGACAGGGGTGGTGATGAATTCTTATCTCTCTCTCTCTCTCTCTCTCTCTCTCTCTCTCTCTCTCCTCTCTCTCTCTCTCTCTCTCTCTCTCTCTCTCTCCCCCTCTCTCTCTTTATAACTTAAAATTGAGGTTTGTTATAAGGGCAAGCGTAACACAAATAAAAATAACAACAATAACAACAACAGCAACAAGAACAACACCAACAAAACCAACAACAACAATAATAATAAATATAAAAATAATAATAATAATAATAATAATAATAATAATAATAATAATAATAATAATAATAATAATAATAATAATAATAATAATAATAATAATAATAATAATAATAATAATAATAATAATAATAATAATAATAATAATAATAATAATAATAATAATAATAATAATAATATTAATAATAATAATATTAATAATAATAATAATGATGATAATTAGTAATAATAATAATAATAATAATAATAATAATAATAATAATAATAATAATAATAATAATAATAATAATAATAATAATAATAATAATAATAATAATAATAATAATAATAATAATAATAATAATAATAATAATAATAATAATAATAATAATAATAATAATAATAATAATAATAATAATAATAATAATAATAATAAACAACTATCCCCACCAATCAGCAGCACGAAAGAACTATACAAAATTTCAACCCACCAATCAGGAGTTCAGAGGATTTACATAAACTTTCAACTCTCCAATCAGGATATCAAAGACCCCACACAAAGTCAGATGCCAACCAATCAGGACCTTCGGAGAGGTTTCTGACGTCAGGAAGTGGTGATGGAACAGGTGGTGGTAAGTGTCATGTTCCCAAACACTAGTACAAGGAACGAGGGACGTTTTTGCCAGACTCGTTAAACAACTGGAGTCTTCCTCGTGAGTGGCTGCTGGAGTAAACGTAAGCAGTGACGTCACGCTTCTCTCACCACCCGAAATGTGCTAAGGTAAATGGTAAACTAGTTAGATTTCGCTAATGCCATCCCTAACTCGCTAAAATTCGCTAAAATTTATCGAAAAATCTCTTAAATTTATTCCTGTTATCGTAGAAATTGCTTAACATTCACATAAAGCAGTCCCAAAAAGGTGCTAAAGGAACACTTAACATTTGCTAGATTTGAAGATTTTTCTGTTAAGTTGGCAACACTATCCCCCAGACCTCAAGCTTATCCTGGTCCATGATTCGCCTGTGGGAGTAGCGAGCAAGGCCCGTCCTGGTCGGTGATTGGCCAACGGGGGAGCGTGCAAGCCCTGATATTGACCAGTGTCGGGTAGAGTGATTTTCCAACCGTTGAATACACGAAGTTCTCATTGGTTCACACTTAACGAGGCGTATATTAATCACGAAATTAATAGTAACAATCATAACAGGAAAATTAAGACTATATTAGGCTAATTTACATGTTATTATTATTGTATTATTGAAGATTATACTACTATTACTACTACTACTACTACTACTACTACTACTACTACTGCTGCTACTACTACTACTACTGCTAGGTTAGGTTAGGCTATTTAATCATTAAGTGAAATAAGTTAAGGTGTCTAATCTTCAGCCAGAT
The DNA here is from genome assembly GCF_018991925.1 of Homarus americanus. Classification (NCBI taxonomy): domain Eukaryota; kingdom Metazoa; phylum Arthropoda; class Malacostraca; order Decapoda; family Nephropidae; genus Homarus; species Homarus americanus. Next base: position 11,559 of record NW_024741866.1, on the reverse strand, counting down.
ATATAATTAAAAAAAAATGCACAGACAGACAAGGCTAACACAACCCCCCCCTCAACTTAGGATATTAGAAACGGGGGTATAATAAAAATCCTCTTAAAATTATATCCGTAGTAAACTCATCCTACTTGAGAAGGATGTTGTTAGTGAGGGATATTGGCACTGTCGGTAGTGTTGAAGTGATAGGGAGAGTAAACTGACCTTTTTCTTATCTCTCTCTCTCTCTCTCTCTCTCTCTCTCTCTCTCTCTCTCTCTCTTATCGCAGTGAGATAAAACCCGCAAAGGAAGGGGGGGTGGGTTCAGTGATTCATCGTGACTCTCTCTCTCTCTCTCTCTCTCTCTCTCACTAATAAACAAAAGACGAAACACTAGCAACATGAAATAACGATAAAAGTGTTAAAGGTGATAGAAAAGACATAGAGATAAAAGAATTGGCGTGACAGTTGAAGGAAAACTGCCCAGACACAAATTGGGTCAAATGGGGTCAAGTAATTAAGGCAATTTAATCGTGGGGTTCATTTAGCTGGCCATGAGGGTAGTGGGTGTTTGTGGGGTGGTGTTCTTCTACATCTCTACATACATACATACATACATACATACATACATACATACATACATACATACATGAGTTTTAATTGCATAATTTCCGTCTCACTTTAGATTATTTCTCAACATTCTGATATTTTTTTTAACACACTGTAACTACTGTAATTAACGAGAGAGTAAAAATATGAAGCTCTTGTTTCAAAAGTCTATATATTTATTTTAAGGAGAAAATTGTGTCATTTAAAAATTGATGAAAAAATAAGGCTTTTCCAGGATATTTAATTTCCTTTTATAATAGTGAAGTGTCATTCATCCTTCACCAGAATGTTAATCAGATTTATAGTTTAGTGATGTTATTTATCACCACTGCCATCATCACTATCACCACCATCACCACCACCACTATCATCACCACCACCAATACCAACAATGACAACAATATCATGATCATCACCATCCTCACCACCAACAACTACAATACCACTACTACCACCACCACCACCATCACCACCCCTACCACAACCACCACTACCACCATCACCACCCCTACCACAACCACCACTACCACCATTACCACCCCTACCACAACCATCCACTACCACCATTACCACCCCTACCACAACCACCACTACCACCATCACCACCCTTACCACTACCACCACTACCACCATCACCACCTATACCACTACCATTTTCACCTCTAGTCAAGTAAAGTGGTAAACGTGGTGTGAACTGTTCCTTAAAAAAAACCCTCTTATTTCTTCATATCTTTCCGCTCCAAGACACACACACCATTACCTTACACACAGACGGACTCGATCATCCACGCCATCGCCTCTATTGACGTGACCACAAACTATCACCGAATCGATTAAAAAATGATTAATGGTGTTATTGTAAGTTTGTAAATGAATCTATCGTAACTACACCACGACGCAGGGGGTAGGGAAGGATAGGGAAGGGAAGGATAGGGAAGGGAAGGAAGGATGGGATGAGATGGAGAAAATGATGAGGGAAGGAAAAGGAGGGAAAGGGATAGAGACAAGATGAGAATAAGTAACAGAGAGAGGAAAGAGGGGAGAGTGAAGGGGGTAAAGGGAGGGGGAGGAAGGGGAGAAGGATGGGAGAGGATACCGGTGGGTGCTTCCTTCACCTTAATTGCTGGTGCTGATTGAGTCACACACCCCCTACCCCCCTTCTCTCTCCCTCCCCCATCCTCCCCTACCCTCCTCCCGACGTCTGGCCCGACTTATCAGCTGTTCCTCTACACCACTGCTCTCTCTCTCTCTCTCTCTCTCTCTCTCTCTGCTTTATTCGCTCTTTGCCATTTTTCTTTTTATTTATTATTTTCTTACAATGTTCTTGCTTATTAATTATTTATATTTAACAAACACCCACATAACGAACATCTACATAACGAACACCACACATAACGAACACCACACATAACGAACACCACACATAACGTAAATCCACAGGAAAATATCAAGTACATTAAGTAATAGAACACGGACAGTACAGTACTTTGTGAAATAAAATAAAAACGACTATAATATACCTATGCACTTGACGAAACCTGATTACTAGGAGAGAGCAAGAGCAAGCGAGAAGATATTAATAATCTACTCCTGAGACATTCATTACCTGTGCCCTAATTAAGGTGTGGTGGTGCTGTGTATAAGGTTATTTGCAGGCTTCAGGTGTGAGTTACTGTCAGGTAAGAATTATAATGTTTTCTCTAAGTTTTTATATGAGAGTTGAAATAATTCTTTTTTTTTGTTTTTTAAGTATGTGTGTTTGTGTGAGTTTTATGTGTGTGTGTATGTATGAATGTCTGTCTGTAAGTATGTATACATGTGTTTTAAAACCGTGTGTGTTAGTATGAGTGTTTTGTGTGTATTTGAATGTCTACTTTTATGTATACATGTATATACACACACACACACACACACACACACACACACACACACACACACACCTTAGTTTTAATGGCAGAAAACACAAGTAAACATTAAAACAATCAATCAAGGAACATAAAACCAGGAAGACAGAGTTTGCTTCGGTTTAAAGTTTTCTTGTGGTCTGACGTCAGAGTCCAGTTGGTAGAGCATTCTTTAATCACCTCTATTGTGTGTGGCTGAGACAATAGGATATACGAATGAGGTAAATACGATAATATTCATATGTAAATGATAGGAGGAGGAGGAGGAGGAGGAAAAAGAGTGGCACAGAACATGAGAGATACAGACCAAAAGAGACAAACAGACCACAAGAGACACCCAGACCACAAGAGACACCCAGACCACAAGACACACACAGACCATAAGAGACACACAGACCACAAGAGACAAACAGACCACAAGAGACACAGACCATAAGAGACACCCAGACCACAAGAGACAAACAGACCATAAGAGACACACAGAATACAAGACACAGACCACAAGAGACACAGACCACAGGACACACAGACTCCTCAAGAGACAAAACAGACCATAAGAGACACACAGACCATAAGAGACAAAACAGACCATAAGAGACACAAGGACAGATCACAAGAGACACACAGACCACAAGACACACCTCCAGACCACAAGAGACACACAGGACCACAAGACACACACAGAATTACATAAGAGACACACAGACCACAAGAGACAAACAGACCACAAGAGACACAGACCAAGAGACACCCAGATTATAAGAGACAAACAGAACTTGTAAAAAACATTATTTTCGTCGCTTGTTGAGCTTCACACTCGGGAAGGACTACACAAAAGTTTTCATTAAGTTGTTTCTGTTAATGGAAAAAAAAGTCTATGACCTTTTCCACTGGCGTTAATCTGCTCGAGTAGGTGAGTGGCTCTAACACCTTCTGGGGCAAAAAAAAATCTTTGCTACGGATGACAGGAGTAAATAGGAATAGATAGATAGATAGATAGATAGATAGATAGATAGATAGATAGATAGATAGATAGATAGATAGATAGATAGATAGATAGATAGATAGATAAATAAATAAATGACTAAATAAATAAAATAATCTAATATTTTTATCAACATCAACAAATTACTAAACTAAACAAAAATATAAGAAAAATAAGCACAACAAATCAATCACCACAGAAATATAATGACTTACTTCAAAAATCAAGACCAAAAATAAGTAAATCCGTATCATAAATTACATATCAGTTTTCCCTCGTCTGTCTGAGCAGTAATTAATAAGCAATTTTTTTACTAGGCGTCAAAGGATACCGATAATTATTGGTTCTGTAAGGTCGAAAATCTAAGAGAATATCACGTAATTTCGCTCAACGTAAAGAAATCAAAAATAAAATTGAGATCTCCGGATAGATTTCTCAGTTCGTTGTCAATATGAAGGTGATGTATGATGTGTTTGTGTTTCTGTCTGTCTGTTCGCCTTTCTTTCTTTCTTTAAAAAATATGTTATGTTACTTTATGTTACGTTACGTTAGGTTAGGTTAGTTTACGTTAGGGGTAGATTAGATTAGATTACGTTAGGTTACGGTAGAGGTAGTTTATGTTACTTTATGTTACGTTACGTTAGGTTAGGTTAGTTTACGTTAGGGGTAGATTAGATTAGATTACGTTAGGTTACGGTAGAGGTAGTTTATGTTACTTTATGTTACGTTACGTTACGTTAGGGGTAAGTTAGCTTAGGTTAGGTTACGCTAAAGGTAGGTTAGGTTTAACAGAATTACTTTACGTTAGGTTCCTGGTTCGAATCCAACTCTGTGGGTCATTAACCTGTACAGATTCCCAACACCAGAATAGACGATGGTAACTTTGTACACCTGTAATATTAATTAACCTTAATTTTCAAGTTGAGTAATTACCTGCATTTTTTTTTTACTTTGGGGGAAATTAAGTTCACCTCAAAGAGTCATATCAGGTGATTTAAGTGACGTTAATGATGCTAGGAGTATGCTGAAGGTCTTACGTAATTCTTAGTGCATATCGAAGAATGGATTACTAATACTTTCAAACCATCCTAGACCTTGATTTTGGTAAAGATTATAAGTTATATCATATTTTCAGCCCCAAAATCACTTTAGACCCTAACTTTGGAAAACATCATAAGTTATATCATATTTTCAGCCCCTAAATTATCCTATTACAAGTTATATCATATTTTCAGCCCCTAAATTATCCTATTACAAGTTATATCATATTTTCAGCCCCCAAATCACTTTAGACCCCAACTTTATCAAACATCACAGCAATAAGTTACATCATACAGTAATATCAGCCCCCTCAAACCACCTCAGGAGTCACCCTTGGGTAAACAACATTTCAGTAAGTGACGTCAACTTTAAAACTCTCATTTAAATAAGCTTTTGGGGGAGGGAGGGGGAAAGGGGGGAGGGAGGGAGGGGGGGAGGGGGAGAGAGGGGGGAATTATTTTACTGATGCTGAGTCACATCTTGAGAGCCCCCTGAAAGTCATTGGGGCGTTTGATAAAAAAATAATAATGTTTTTACCAGTAGGAGTTAATCAGGAAGTAAGGAGGAATTGAGAAAATGGCTTGGTTATTTCCTTTCTTCTTTCCTTCCTTCCTTCCTTTGTTCCTGCCTTCTTTCTTTCCTTCCTTTCTTCCTTCCTTCCTTCTCCTCCTGTTTTCAACTTCTACGGTATCTCCTCCTATTTTTCTTTCCTACTCCTCGCTCCTTTGTCCTCATTCCCCTCCTCTTCCTCCTTCTACTTTTCTACTCTTCCTTTACATCCTCCTCCTTCTTTAGTTCTCTTTTTCTTCCTCTTTCCCTTCCTCCTTCTCTTCTTCCTCATCCTTCTCTTCTCCATCTTCCTCCTCCTTCTCCTCCGACTCCTGAGACTGCTGGTATCGACCGCTTCCTAAATCCTCCTCTTCCTGTTTCTTCTCCTTCCTTCCTCCTAAGTGCTAGTATCGACCGCCACATTCCTCTCTTCCTTCTCCTTCCTCCTCGTATTTCTTCCTCTTTTCCTTCCTCCTGCCACTCCTCATTTTGCTTCGCTTTTCCTTCATCTTCCTCCTTTTCTTCTTTCTCTTCCTCTTCCTCTTCCTCTCCCTCTTCCTCCTTGTACCACCTCCCAACATCTTACCCAGAAAAGGGATTCCGTACACACACACACACACACACACACACACACACACACACACACACACATACACACACACACACACACACCCCTCACTCACCATCCTCTGGGCATGTCTGTCTGTTAGCGTCCATCTGTGCCCCCCCCACCCCCCCCTGAGTGAGACCTCACACCTACTAGACAGGTCATATATATGTGATTTAACTCCGTGTTGTGGCGTAGTGTGTTTGGAGAAGGTGAGGTATGTTCTGTGTGTGTGTGTGTGTGTGTGTGTGTGTGTTTACGTTCATCCTTGCATGTAATATAAGTAAATACAACTATATACATCGACACATTTATAAAACCAAAATATCAGTAATCCCATTGAGCCAAATGTAGTCCTGAAAGCTGGTATCCTAATTAGTTTTTAAATGACGACCAAATGTATCTAGTATTATGTATATATGAACATACATACATAAATACATACATACATACATTCATAAATACATGCATACATACATAAATACACACAAACATAATGTACATACATACATACATACATACAGACACACACACACATACACATACAACACAAGTAAACAAAACACAAAAAACATCTCAAAAAAAAAACATCTCAACACTACAGACAAACAAATATCCACGCGCGCCACCTCACTCTCAGAATACGTCAACATCACCCAGACGACGAGAGAGAGGCGTCTGACAGCCAGCCTCTTGTCCCCCCCACCCACCCCCCGTCCGTCAGTCCCCCTCTATACCTTAACCTAACACGGGAAGTTGAGTTCGATTCTTCTTAACTTACATGGTGGATATTTTGTTTTGTCTGTCTGTCTGTTTTTTTTTTCTTTCTGTCTGTCTGTCTGTCTGTCTTTTTTTTCTATCTTTCTTTCTCTCTTTCGGTCTCTTTCTGTCTGTCTGTCTGTCTTCGCCTCTCTTTTTCAGTCTCTGTCTGCAACTCTCTTCGTCTTGTCTGTCTGTCTGTACCTTTCAACAGAGCTATCCCTGCTTGTCAGCAAATATGTCCTCTCTCTCTTACTCTCTTACTCTCCCGTATTACACAAAATCTTTAATACTCCTATTAAATATTTTCACTTACTCTTGCGATTGGATTCTGACCCCAAGAGGAATTCAAAAAACTTCAAATACTCTTTCACTCATCAAAGTTTCCTAAACAAAACTAAGACAACACAGCGGGTCGGAGAAACTAAGTTATCTCCCTATTTTTTTGTGTGTGTGATCGGAAGAAATATATCGTATAAAAGTCCTATTTCGACGCGATTGGTTGAAATAGGGTGTATGAAGGCTATTTTTCGACGCGATTGGTTGAAATAGGGTGTATGAAGGCTATTTTTCGACGCGATTGGTTGAAATAGGGTGTATGAAGGCTATTTTTCGACGCGATTGGTTGAAATAGGGTGTATGGAGGCTATTTTTCCCATCACAATAATCCATCTTCACTATAACCCCACCACCACAACCACGACAACAACCCTTCTACCACAACCATCACAACCACCGCAACAACCCCTCTACCACAACCACGACAACAACCCCTCTACCACAACCATCACAACCACCGCAACAACCCCTCTACCACAACCACGACAACAACCCCTCTACCACAACCCAACAACCCTCTACCAACCACGAGCAACAACCCTCTACTACAACCAACACAACTACTCACAACTCTCTACACCACCACAACCACCACACTAACCCCTCTACCACAACCACCACAATAACAACATCATAGTGGTTCATCTTTCAACCTTCCCTCACTGACAGCGGTTTAAAGTTGCACTGCTCGAGACACAAGAGCTTCACGGACGCACACACGGACACGGACAGTAAAGAGAGGTAGGTGACCTTAGAGACCTCATTACCACACACGGACACATGCACACACACACACACGGACGCACACACGGACAGTAAAGAGAGGTAGGTGACCTTAGAGACCTCATTACCACACACGAACACACGCACACACACACGGACGGCGGTAAAAGAGAGGCGATGGTAGAGTGTTGAACCACATACACATAAACGAACACGGACATTAATGAGAGGTGATAATGGTAACCTCACCAACATACATACGGACACGGACGGTTAGGTTAGGTTAGGCTAGACATTAGTGGTTAATTATGGTTAGATTAGGTTACATTAGGGATTGGTTAGGTTAGTTACGATAGGTTTGGTTAGGTTTGACTACAAATTAGTGGTTAATTAGGGTTAGATTAGGGATTGGTTAGGTTAGGTTAGGTGAGGTTAGGTTAGGTTAGGTCAGGTCAGGTCAGGTCAGGTCAGGTTAGGTTAGGTTAGGTCAGGTCAGGATAGGTCAGGTCAGGTTAGGTTAGGTCAGGTCAGGTCAGGTTAGGTTAGGTCAGGTCAGGTTAGATTAGGTTAGGTGACAACTGAAATGAACTCAAAGAAGATCACATTCGGGTAAGATCTGAATCTTCAAACAAGCTCAGGATTACAGTGCCTCGAGATTGGCACTATCTGTCACTCGAAGACTTCCTCAACATGTGCCAGAGTGCCATCCAGTGATCCTGACAGAGAGAGACAGAAAAATTTATACCGTCAAAAATAGGTCAGAAAAGATAGAGAAGAGAGAGATAGCGGGAAGTTGAGAGAAAAGAGACGGAGATAGAGAGATTATTAATGAGAGAGAGAGAGAGAGAGAGAGAGAGAGAGAGAGAGAGATGTATTTCCAGTGAGACAGATGTTACATAGAGACAGACAGACTGATAGACAGACAAACAGACAGACAGACTGATAGACAGACACAGAAAGACAGAAACATAGACAGAAACAAACACACAAAAAGACAGAGAGACAGACATAAACAATTAAAAAAGATAGACAGACAGACAGACAGAGAGAAAAGTAAAAGGTCAAATGTGACTCCCACATCCGCCTGCCCTCATAGCTCAAGGGCGGCACAGACGAAAAAGAACACAGACACACAGACAAAAATCCTGAGGCGTTCACAGACGAGGTGGTTAAGGCAACACATTTACTGAAGATAATGAGATACGTCCTGACAAGAAATAATAACAAGATAAACATTTGGTCTCATGTGAACGTACCCGACTTTCATGTTTGCTCGTAACATAAATTTTAAACATTACCAAAAAATTCTTATAAAATTGAGGAAAAGGTAAATAAATTCACAAAATCCCTACAAAATATGCTTATAAAATTTAGAAAAAATCCTAATATTATCCTCCCCCTCGAAAAAAAAAATATATATATAATAAAATACAAAATTGGGGATAAATTAAGATATACAATTATTGAGTTATTTTCTTTGTAAATATGGATTTTTTTTTTGTATTATGATTTTTTCTTTATTTTCCCTGAGAATTATCATTTATTTACAACTTCTGTCCATCAGGTGTTCTCCTACCTACCCTAACCTAACCTAACCAAACGTAACCTAACCAAACCAAAGCTAACTTCTACCTAACCTAATCTGAAGTAAGTGCGTTCATTCATCATTTAACTTACGATAAAAGTCTAAGGTATGAATCTCTGGCGGGATACTGAGGGTAGTTTACTGGGTGGGAGGGAGGGGGGGTAGAGAGGCGTGAGGGGCCATAAATCTGACCTATTAAGTCAAGGTAAGGAGAGGTCTCGTATGTCTTAGTTACCGAGGGGGGGGAGGGAGATTCTGACGTGTGTGTGTGTGTGTGTGTGTGTGTGTGTCTCCTCCATTGTACCCTCTCCACACACACACACACACACACACACACGTAAAAATATTTAGACATACAGAAACACGCTCATACACGCTCACAAATACACAGACACACCTGGCGACCCAAACACCTGTAGTTAATTGCACGTATAATGGACCACTACAGACGTGTTATGACTATCTAACCCCACTGTATATAATAAAATACAACAACAACAACAACAATAATAATAATAATAATAATAATAATAATAATAATAATAATAATAATAATAATAATAATAATAATAATAATAATAATAATAAATCAAATGTAGTCAAAATATTATATATGAATGAAATCTCTCCTCCAGTACTGGGCAGCCATTGTGAGCTACAGTAGGCATTCAAACAGCCCACTTTTAGAGGTACAAACATCAAAGGTGAGTTGGTTCATTCAGGTGCCCACGGTGCGACTGGCTCACCAACACCCTCCCTCCCCACAACTCTATTTTCACCAGGTGTTCATTTCACCCACCATCAAAACCTGTAACGTAATTTGGGTTTTCAGTTCCTGTTTTTTTTTTCTGTTCAGGTACAGAAACACAGGTACAGGTAGGTAGAGTATAGGTAGATTAACAGGTACAGGTATATATACAAAGAAAGTATCGGTAATTACAGGTGCAATTACAAGTACAGGTACAGACACAGGTACAATTACAAGCACAGGTATATCCACAAACCTCAAGTATAGGTAGAGTGATTTCAACAGAGTAACAGAACGAAAACATCATTATCGAGCAAAGTAAATAATTAAGCTATGTTATAATGTACACAGAGAGACAATAACACACCTGTTTATTAGTTAATACAGGTGTGGTCATCTGTCAGAGCTCATAACTCTTAACTCTCTATATTTACACTAATAATAATAATAATAATAATAATAATAATAATAATAATAATAATAATAATAATAATAATAATAATAATAATAATAATAATAATAATAATAATAATAATAATAATAATAATAATAATAATAATAATAATAATAATAATAATAATAATAATAATAATAATAATAATAATAATAATAATAATAATAATAATAATAATAATAATAATAATAATAATAATAATAATAATAATAACAATAATAATAATAATGTTTGAAGAAAATGTTGAATGTGTATAAGTCATTTCCTCAACAGAGTAACAAACAAATATGCTCTCTGAATGTTAGATCAGGTGAAATGATAAGCATACAGGAGAGAAAGAAAGAAAAGAAAGAAAGAAAGAAAGAAAGAAAGAATCAAACAGACAGACAGAGAGAGAGAGACACACAAACCATTAATAAATACACAGAAATTATTCCTACCACCATCACTTAAAACAGAAATTCCCAAGAAAACAAAACAAAGTATAAACAAAACAAGGAACCAAAACAAACAAACAAACGTAAAACTCGTCCAAAAAATATTCCCAAACAGCGTATAGAATAAACAAAGGCTTATCACTCATAACACCTCAGTAGACAATCATCACCCATAGGACAGGTTGACAGTAAGGGTGATTTTCCTTCCCTATTAAGGAGGGTCTGTTATGTCGTCTTGTGTGAAGGATTAACATGGATTATAGAGACATCCAAGGGTATTAATTGTTGTTTGTGTGTTATGGTTCAGGGTAGTCTGTCTGTCTGTCTGTCTGTCTGTCTGTCTGTCTGTCTGTCTGTCTGTCTGTCTCTCGTCTCGCCGCTGTCTGTCTGTCTGTCTGTCTGTCTGTCTGCCTGTCTGTCTGTCTGTCTGTCTGTCTGTCTGTCTGTTAGTTGTTTCTTCTGTCTGTTTGTCTGCCTGTCTGTCTGTCTGTCTGTCTGCCTGTCTGTCTGTCTGTCTGTCTGTCTGTTTGTCTGTTTATGATGATGAAACCAAAACAAGTCGGCTTTAACAAGGACTTACTAAGGCAGCCAGGTAATCACGAGAGTATTTACAGGTACGCCAATTAACTTCAGGTGAGTGAAAATCAATCAAAATTCTGTGTGTGTGTGTGTGTGTGTGTGTGTGTGTGTGTGTGTGTGTGTGTGTGTGTGTGTGTGTGTGTGTGTTTTACTCAAACTTGAATTGCTTCTCAGAGTTTTTTTACAGATTAATTAACTATGTTTGTCCTCGTGTTTATCCTCGTATTTGTCCTCTTTACAATAATACTGATTTATGGTAATAGGAAT
>NW_024741865.1:0-8718 GCF_018991925.1 Homarus americanus | reverse complement strand
GATCTTATAATTGTGACCGAGGAACGCTACCTATGGGCCACCAGGACACTATAAGTAGTCCTAGACTCTACTATATTTCACACAAAGCCTGTTCAACGACCTTATGGCGCCATGAACCTCTAATGGGGACCACCGTACCGCTCAGGTGATCAGAGCAAGGTTTACCAAATCCGGCTTGGAAACACGAGGATCCATATATATTTCATTAACCCAATAAAGCACGCAGACTTCTACATATAATCAACGCCTCACCCCACCAGGATTTGAAGCCACGATCTTATAATTGTGACCGGGGAACGCTACCTCTGGGCCACCAGGACAATAAAAGCAGTCCTAGACTCTGCTATATTTCAAACAAAGCCTGTTCAATGAGCTTATGGCGCCGTGAACCTCTCATTGGGACCACCCGTGCCGCATAGGTGATCAGAGCAACGTTTTACCAAATGCGGCTTCGAAATACGAGGATCCATATATATTTCATTAGCCCAATAAAGCACGGGGACTTCTACATATAATCAACACCTCACCCCACCAGGATTTAAACCCACGATCTTATAATTGTGACCGGGGAACGCTATCTCTGGGCCACCAGGATAATAAAAGCAGTCCTAGACTCTGCTATATTTCACACAAAGCCTGTTCAACGAGCTTTTGGCGCCGTGAACCTCTAATGGTGACCACCCGTGCCGCTTAGGTGATCAGAGCAACGTTTTACAAAATGCGGCTTCAAAACACGAGGATCCATATATATTTCATTTGCCCAATAAAGCACGCGGACTTCTACATATAATCAACACCTCACCCCACCAGGATTCGAACCCACGATCTTCTAATTGCATCCGGGAACGCTACCTCTGGGCCAATTAGACAAAAAAGCAGTCTCAGACTCTGCTATATTTCTGGCTAAAAAGCCTGTTCAACGAGCTTATGGCGCTGAACCTTTAATGTGACCATCCAGTGCTGCTTAGGTGATCAGGAGCAACGTTTTACCAAATCCGGCTTGGAAACACGAGGATCCATATATATTTCATTAGCCCACAAAGTACTGGACTTCATAATCAACACCACCCCACCAGGATTCAAACTCACAATCTTATAATTGTGACTGCGGTATACACTTCTGGGGCCACCAGGACAATAAAAGCAGTCCTAGACTCTACTATATTCCACACAACGCCTGTTCAACGAGCTTATGGCGCTATGAACCTCTAATGGAGACCACCCGTGCTGCTTAGGTGATCAGAGCAACGTTTTACCAAATGCGGCTTCAAAACACGAGGATCCATATATATTTCATTTGCCCAATAAAGCAAGTGGCTTCTACATATAATCAACACCTCACCCCACCAGGATTCGAACCCACGATCTTCTAATTGTGACCGGGGAACGCTACCTCTGGGCCACCAGGACAATAAAAGCAGTCCTAGACTCTACTGTATTTCACACAAAGCCTGTTCAACGACCTTATGGCGCCATGAACCTCTAATGGGGACCACCGTACCGCTTAGGTGATCAGAGCAAGGTTTACCAAATGCGGCTTCGAAATACGAGGATCCATATATATTTCATTAGCCCAATAGAGCAAGCGGACTTCTACATATAATCAACGCCTCACCCCACCAGGATTTGAAGCCACGATCTTATAATTGTGACCGGGGAACGCTACCTCTGGGCCACCAGGACAATAAAAGCAGTCCTAGACTCTGCTATATTTCAAACAAAGCCTGTTCAACGAGCTTATGGCGCCGTGAACCTCTCATTGGGACCACCCGTGCCGCATAGGTGATCAGAGCAACGAGCCAATACCAAATGACAGGCTTCGAAATACCTTAGGATCCATATATATTTCATTAGCCCAATAGTGCTAACGCCGACTTCTACATATAATCAACACCACCGCCACCAGGATCGAAACCCACGATCTTATAATTGTGACTAAACGCCATTCTGGGCCACCAGGATAATAAAAGGTCCCAGACCGCTATATTTCACACAAAGCCTGTTCAACGAGCTTTTGGCGCCGTGAACCTCTAATGGTGACCACCCGTGCCGCTTAGGTGATCAGAGCAACGTTTTACCAAATGCGCCTTCAAAACACGAGGATCCATATATATTTCATTTGCCCAATAAAGCACGCGGACTTCTACATATAATCAACACCTCACCCCACCAGGATTCGAACCCACGATCTTCTAATTGTGACCGGGGAACGCTTCCTCTGGGCCACCAGGACAAAAAAAGCAGTCCTAGACTCTGCTATATTTCACAAAAAGCCTGTTCAACGAGCTTATGGCGCTGTGAACCTTTAATGGGGACCATCCGTGCCGCTTAGGTGATCAGAGCAACGTTTTACCAAATCCGGCTTGGAAACACGAGGATCCATATATATTTCATTAGCCCAATAAAGTACTTGGACTTCTACATATAATCAACACCTCACCCCACCAGGATTCAAACCCACAATCTTGGTAATCAGGACTGCATTTAAATAAACAGACACAAAAGCAGTCCCAGACTTACTATATTCCACAACGCCTGTTTATGAACCAAAAAGGCGTAGTGGATCAGAGCAACAAGAATAAACAGGCTTCAAAAACACGAGGATCCATATATATTTATTTGCCTAACAGCAATGTGGGGTTTGCACTAACACCTCACCCCACCAGGATTCGAAGCCACGATCTTCTAATTGTGACCGGGGAACGCTACCTCTGGGCCACCAGGACAATAAAAGCAGTCCTAGACTCTGCTATATTTCACACAAAGCCTGTTCTACGAGCTTATGGCGCTGTGAACCTCTAGTGGGGACCATCCGTGCCGCTTAGGTGATCAGAGCAACGTTTTACCAAATCCGGCTTCGAAACACGAGGATCTATATATATTTCATTAACCCAATAAAGCACGCGGACTTCTACATATAATCAACACCTCACTCCACCAGGATTCGAACCCACGATCTTATATTTGTGACCGAGGAACGCTACCTATGGGCCACCATGACACTATAAGCAGTCCTAGACTCTGTTATATTTCACACAAAGCCTGTTCAACGAGCTTATGGGGCTGTGAACCACTATTGGGGACCACCCGCGCCCCTTAGGTGATGAGAGCAACGTTTTACCAAATGCGGCTTCATAACATGAGGATCCATATATATTTCATTAGCCCAAGAAAGCACGCGGACTTCTACATATAATCAACACCTCACCCCATCAGAATTCGAACCCACGATTTTCTAATTGTGACCGGGGAACGCTACCTCTGGGCAACCAGGACAATAAAAGCAGTCCTAGACTCTGCTATATTTCACACAAAGCCTGTTCAACGAGCTTATGGTGTCGTGAACCTCTAATGGGGACCACCCGTGCCACTTAGGTGATCAGAGCAACGTTTTACCAAATGCGGCTTCGAAACAGGAAAATCCATATATATTTCATTAGCCCAATAAAGCACGCGGACTTCTACATATTATCAACACCTCACCCCACCAGGATTTAAACCCAAGATCTTATATTTGTGACCGTGGAATGCTACCTCTGGGCCACCAGGAAAGAAAAGCAGTCCTAGACTCTGCTATATTTCACACAAAGCCTGTTCAGCGAGCTTATGGCGCCGTGAACCTCTAATGGCGACCACCCGTGCCGCTTAGGTGATCAGAGCAACGTTTTACCAAATGCGGCTTCAAAACACGAGGGTCCATATATATTTCATTAGCCCAATAAAGCACGCGGACTTCTACATATAATCAACACCTCACCCCACTAGGATTCAAACCCACGATTTTATAATTGTGACCGGGGTATGCTACCTCTGGGCCACCAGGACACTAAAAGCAGTCCTAGACTCTGCTATATTTCACACAAATCCTTTTCAACGAGCTTATGGCGCAGTGAACCTCTAATGGGGACCACCCGTGCCGCTTATGTGATCAGAGCAACGTTTTACCAAATCCGCCTTGGAAACACGAGGATCCATATATATTTCATTAGCCCAATAAAGCACTCAGACTTCTATATATAATCAACACCTCACCCCACCAGGATTCAAACCCACAATCTTATAACTGTGACCGGGGTATGCTACCTCTGGGCCACCAGGACAATAAAAGCAGTCCTAGACTCTACTATATTTCACATAAAGCCTGTTTAACGAGCTTATGGCGCCGTGAACCTCTAATGGGGACCACCCGTGCCGCTTAGGTGATCAGAGCAACGTTTTACCGAATGCGGCTTCGAAACACGAGGATCCATATATATTTCATTAGCCCAATAAGGCACGCAGACTTCTACATATAATCAACGCCTCACCCCACCAGGATTTGAAGCCACGATCTTATAATTGTGACCGGGGGATGCTACCTCTGGGCCACCAGGACAATAAAAGCATTCCTAGACTCTGCTATATTTCACACAAAGCCTGTTCAACGGGCTTATGGCACCGTGAACCTCTAATGGGGACCATCCGTGTCGCTTAGGTGATCATAACAACGTTTACCCAAATGCGGCTTCGAAACACGAGGATCCAGATATATTTCATTAGCCCAATAACGCACACAGACTTCTACATATAATCAACGCCTCACCCCACCAGGATTTGAAGCCACGATTTTATAATTGTGACCGGGGAACGCTACCTATGGGCCACCAGGACAATAAAAGCAGTCCTAGACTCTGCTATATTTCACACAAAGCCTGTTCAACGAGCTTATGGCGTCCTGAACCTCTAATGGGGACCACCCGTGCCACTTAGGTGATCAGAGCAACGTTTTACCAAATGCGGCTTCGAAACAGGAGAATCCATATATATTTCATTAGCCCAATAAAGCACGCGGACTTCTACATATAATCAACACCTCACCAAACCAGGATTTGAACCCACAATCTTATAATTGTCACCGGGGAACGCTACCTCTGGGCCACTAGGACAATAAAAGCAGTCCTAGACTCTACTATATTTCACACAATGCCTGTTCAACGAGCTTATGGCGCTGTGAACCACTATAGGGGACCACCCGTGCCACTTAGGTGATCAGAGCAACGTTTAACCAAATGCGGCTTCGAAACCCGAGGATCCATATATATTTCATTAGCCCAATAAAGCACGCAGACTTCTACATATAATCAACGCCTCACCGCACCAGGATTTGAAGCCACGATCATATAATTGTGACCGGGGGACGCTACCTCTGGGCCACCAGGACAATAAAACCAGTCCTAGACTCTACTATATTTCACACAAAGCCTGTTCAACGAGCTTATGACGCTGTGAACCACTATAGGGGACCACCCGTGCCGCTTAGGTGATCAGAGCAACGTTTAACCAAATGCGGCTTCGAAACCCGAGGATCCATATATATTCTGCTAGCCTAACAAAGCACACGCAGACTTCTACATATAATCAACGCTCACCCTACCAGATTTGAAGCCACGATCTTATATCAGGACTGGGGGACGCTACCTCTGAGCCACCAGGACAATAAAAGCATTCCTAGACTCTGCTATATTTCACACAAAGCCTGTTCAACAGGCTTATGGCACCGTGAACCTCTAATGGGGACCACCCGTGCCGCTTAGGTGATCAGAGCAACGTTTTACCGAATGCGGCTTCGAAACACGAGGATCCAGATATATTTCATTAGCCCAATAAAGCACGCGGACTTCTACATATAATCAACAACTCACCCCACCAGGATTTGAACCCACGATCTTATAATTGTGACCGGGGGACGCTACCTCTGGGCCACCAGGACAAAAAAAGCATTCCTAGACACTGCTATATTTCACACAAAGCCTGTTCAATGGGCTTATGGCACCGTGAACCTCTAATGGGGACCACCCGTGCCGCTTAGGTGATCAGAGCAACGTTTTACCAAATCCGGCTACGAAACACGAGGATCCATATATATTTCATTAGCCCAATAAAGCACGCGGACTTCTACATATAATCAACACCTCACCCCACTAGGATTCAAACCCACGATCTTATAATTGTGACCGAGGAACGCTACCTATGGGCCACCAGGACACTATAAGCAGTCCTAGACTCTGTGATATTTCACATAAAGCCTGTTCAACGAGCTTATGGCACCGTGAACCACTATTGGGGACCACCCGTGCCGCTTAGGTGATAGGAGCAACGTTTTACCAAATCCGGCTTGGAAACACGAGGATCCATATATATTTCATTAACCCAATAAAGCACTCGGACTTCTACATATAATCAACACCTCACCCCACCAGGATTCAATCCCACGATCTTATAATTTTGACCGGGGTATGCTACCTCTTGGCCACCAGGACAATAAAAGCAGTCCTAGACTCAACTATATATCAAACAAAGCCGATCAACGAGCTTATGGCGCCGTAAACCTCTAATGGGGACCACCCGTGCCGCTTAGATGATCAGCGCAACGTTTTACCAAATGCGGCTTCGAAACACGAGGATCCATATATTTCATTAGCCCAATAAAGCACGCGGACTTCTACATATAATCAACACCTCACCCCACCAGGATTTGAACCCACGATCTTATAATTGTGACCGGGGAACGCTACTCTGGGCCACCAGGACAATAAAAGCAGTCCTAGACTCTACTATATTTACACAAAAGCCTGTTCAATCTAATCTTATGGCGCACGAACCTTCTAATGGGGACCAATTCAAGTAAGCCGCTTAGGTGATGAGAGCAACGTTTTACCAAATCCGGCTTGGAAACGCGAGGATCCATATATATTTCATTAGCCCAATAAAGCACGCGCACTTCTACATAAAATCAACACCTCACCCCACCAGGATTTAAACCCACGATCTTATAATTGTGACCGGGGAACGCTACCTCTGGGCCTCCAGGAAAATAAAAGCAGTCATAGACTATGCTATATTTCACACAAAGCCTGTTCAACGAGCTTATGTCGCCGTGAACCTCTAATGGGGATCACCCGTGCCGCTTAGATGATCAGAGCAACGTTTTACCAAATGTGGTTTCAAAACACGAGGGTCCATATATATTTCATTAGCCCAATAAAGCACGCGGACTTCTACATATAATCAACACCTAAACCCACCAGGATTCAAACCCACGATCTTATAATTGTGACCGGGGTATGCTACCTCTGGGCCACCAGGACAATAAAAGAAGTTCTAGACTCAACTATATTTCACACAAAGCCTGTTCAACGATCTTATGGCGCTATGAACCTCTAATGGGGACCACCTGTGCCGCTTAGGTGATCAGAGCAACGTTTTACCAAATCCGGATTCGAAACACGTGGATCCATATATATTTCATTAGCCCAATAAAGCACTCGGACTTCTACATATAATCAACACCTCACCCCACTAGGATATGAACCCACGATCTTATAATTGTGACCGGGGTATGCTACCGCTGGGCCACCAGGACAATAAAAGCAGTCCTAGACTCTACTATATTTCACACAAAGCCTGTTCAACGAGGTTATGACGGTGAGAACCTCTAATGGGGACCACCCGTGGCGCTTAGGTGATTAGAGTAACGTTTAACCAAATGCGGCTTCGAAACCCGAGGATCCATATATATTTCATTAGCCCAATAAAGCACGCAGACATCTGCATATAATCAACGCCTCACCCCACCAGGATTTAAACCCACGATCTTATAATTGTGAAAGGGGAACTCTACCTCTGGGCCACCAGGAAAATAAAAGCAGTCCTAGACTCTACTATATTTCACACAAAGCGTGTTCAACGACCTTATGGCGCCATGAACCTCTAATGGGGACCACCCGTGCCACTTAGGTGATCAGAGTAACGTTTAACCAAATGCGGCTTTGAAACCCGAGGATTCATATATATTTCATTAGCCCAATAAAGCACTCGGACTTCTACATATAATCAACACCTCACCCCACTAGGATATGAACCCACGATCTTATAATTGTGATAATAATAATAAAAGCGAAGTCCAGACTCACTATATTTTCAATAAAATGTTCATTGTATGGTGACGTAAACCTCTAATGGGGACCACCCGTGGCGCTTAGGTGATTAGAGTAACGTTTAACCAAATGCGGCTTCGAAACCCGAGGATCCATATATATTTCATTAGCCCAATAAAGCACGCAGACATCTGTATATAATCAACGCCTCACCCCACCAGGATTTAAACCCACGATCTTATAATTGTGAAAGGGGAACGCTACCTCTGGGCCACCAGGAAAATAAAAGCAGTCCTAGACTCTGTTATATTTCACACAAAGCCTGTTCAACTGTTACGGTTGTGAACCTCTAATAAATTTTGGTAACACTGCTTCAAACTGGCTACGAAACACTAGGATCCAAATACATTTATTTAGCCCAATAAAGCACGCGGACTTCTACATAAAATCACCACCTCACCCCACCAGGATTCAAACCCAAAATCTTATAATTGTGACCAGGGAATGCTACCTGTGGACCACCAGGACACTAAAAGCAGTCCTAGACTCTGTTATATTTCACACAAAGCCTGTTCAACGAGCTTATGGCGCCGTGAACCTCTAATGAGGACCACCAGTGCCGCTTAAAGTGTTCAGAGTAACGTTTTACTAAATCCGGCTTCGAAACACGAGGATCCATATCTATTTCATTAGCCCAATAGAGCACGCACATTTCTACATATAATCAACATCTCACCCCACCAGGATTCGAACCAACGATCTTATAATTGTGACCGGGGAACGCTACCTCTGGGCCACAAGG
>NW_024741864.1:0-29795 GCF_018991925.1 Homarus americanus | reverse complement strand
TATGAGGGCCGGGCACCCCTTCAGCACAATGACCCAGAGTGTTAGGGCCGGGCTCGATTTCAGTGCCAAGAATCGGGGTGTGAGGGTCGGGCACCCCTCCAGTGACATGACCCGGGGTGTGAGGGCCGGGCACCCCTCCAGCCCCATGACCCGGGGAGTGAGGGCCAGGAACCGCTTCAACCCCATGAGCCGTGGTGTGAGGGCCGGGCACCCCTTTAGGTCCATGACCCGGGGTGTGAGGGCCGTGCACCCCTTCAGTGCCATGACCCGGGGTGTGAGGGCCGGGCATCCCTTCAGTGTCATGAACCGGGGTGTGAGGGCAGGGCACCCTTTCTGTGCCATGAATCGGGGTGTGAGGGCTGGGCACCCCTTCAGGGCTATAACCTGGGGTGTGAGGACCGTGCACCCTTTCAGTGACATGACCCGGGGTGTGAAGGGCGGGCACCCCTTCAATGACATGACGCGGGGTGTGTGGGCCGGACACCCTTTCAGTGCCATGACCCGGGGTGTGCGGGCCGATCACTCCTTCCGTGCCATGACCTGGTGTGTGAGGGCCGGGCACCCCTTCAGCCCCATGACCCGAGGTGTGAGGTCAGGGCCACCCGTTTAGGTCTATATCCAGCTGTGTGAGGGCCAGGCACACCTTCAGTGCCATGGCCAGGGGTGTGACGGCCGGGCACCGCTTCAGTACCATGACGCAGGGTGTGAGGGCCGGGCACCCCTTTGGTGCCATGAGCCGGTGTGTGAGAGCCGGGCATCCCTTTAGTGCCATGAAACGGGGTGTGAGGGCCAGGCACCCCTATAGAGCTATGAACCGGGGTATGAGGGCCGGGCACCCCTTCAATGCTATGACGAGGGGTGTGAGGGCCGGGCACCCTTTCAGTGACATGATCCAGCTTGTGAGGGCCGGGCACCCCTTCAATGACATGACCCGGGGTGTGTGGGCTGGGCACCCTTTCAGTGCCATGAACCGGGGTGTGAGGGCCGGTCACTCCTTCAGTGCCATGACCCGGGGTGTGAGGGTTGGGCACCCCTTCAGCCCCATGACCCGGGATGTGAGGGCCGGGCACTCGTTTAGGTCTATGACCAGGGGTGTGAGGGCCGGACATACCTTCAGTGCCATGGCCAGGGGTGTGACGGCCGGGCACCGATTCAGTGCCATGACCCGGGGTGTGAGGCCGGGCACCCCTTTAGTGCAATGAAACGGGGTGTGAGGGCAGGTCACCCCTACAGAGCTATGAACCGCGGTGTGAGGGCCGGGCACCCCTTTAGTGCCATGAGCCGGGGTGTGAGAGACGGGCACCCCTTTAGTGCCATGAAACGGGGTGTGAGGGCCGGGCACCCTTCCATATGACACGGGGTGTGAGGGCAGGGTACCTTTTCAGTGCCATGACCCGGGGTTTGAGGGCCGGGCACCCCTTCAGTGCCATGAATCGGGGTGTGAGCGCCGGGCACCCCTTCAGCAATATGACCCGGGGTGTGAGGGCCGGGCTCGATTTCAGTGCCATGAATCGGGGTATGAGGGCTGGGCACCCCTCCAGCACCATAACCTGGGGTATGAGGGCCGGGCACCCCTTCAGTGCTATGACCCGGGGTGTGACGGCCGGGCACCCTTTCAGAGACATGACCCGGGGTGTGAAGGGCGGGTACCCCTTCAATGACATGACCCGGGGTGTGTGGGCCGGACACCCTTTCAGTGCCATGAACCGGGGTGTGAGGGCCGATCACTCCTTCAGTGCCATGACCCGGGGTGTGAGGGCTGGGCACCCCTTCAGCCCCATGACCCGAGGTGTGAGGGCCGGCCACCCGTTTAGGTCTATAACCAGGTGTGTGAGAGCCGGGCACACCTTCAGTGCCATGGCCAGGGGTGTGACGGCCGGGCACCGCTTCAGTGCCATGACGCAGGGTGTGAGGGCCGGGCACCCCTTTAGTGCCATGAGCCGGGGTGTGAGGGCCGGGCACCCCTACAGAGGTAAGATCTGGGTGAAGGCCAGGCACCCCTTCACATGACACGGGTTAGAGGGCTGAGCACCTTTTCCAGTGCCATGACCTGTGGGTGTGAGGGCTGGCCTGGAGCCCCAGTGCCATGAATTGTGTGTGAGGGCCTGGCACCCCTCCAGCACCATGACCTGGGGCATGAGGCCGGCCCCTTCAGTGCTATGACCAGGGGTGTGAGGGCCGGGCATACCTTCAGTGCCATGGCCAGGGGTGTGACGGCCGCACCGATTCAGTGCCATGACCCGGGGTGTGAGGGCCGGGCACCCCTTTAGTGCAATGAAACGGGGTGTGAGGGCAGCCCACCCCTACAGAGCTATGAACCGCGGTGTGAGGGCCGGACACCCCTTCACATGACACGGGTGTGAGGGTCGGGCACCTTTTCAGTGCCATGAACCGGGGTGTGATGGCCGGGCACCCTTTCAGTGCCATGAATCGGGGTGTGATGACCGGGCACCCCTTCACCTCCATGACCCGTGGTGTGAGGACCGGGAACCGCTTCAACCCCATGACCCTGGGTGTGAGGGCCGGGCACCCCTTTAGGTCCATTCCCGGGGTGTGATGGCCGTGCACCCCTTCAGTGACATGACCCGGGGTGTGAGGGCCGGGCACCCCTTTAGTGACATAACTTTGGGCGTGAGGGCCGGGCACCCTTCCAGCACCATGACCCATAGTGTGAGGGCCGGGCACCCCTTCAGTGTTATGAACCGGGGTGTGACGGACGGGCACCCCTTCAGTGCCATGAACTGGGGTGTGAGGGCCGGGCACCCTTTCAGTGCCATGAATCGGGGTGTGAGGACCGGGCACCCCTTCAGCTCCATGACCCGGGGTATGAGGGCCAACCACCCCTTCAGTGCCATGAATCTGGGTGTAAGGGCAGGGCACCCTTTCAGTGCCATGAAACGGGGTGTGAAGGCCGGGCACCGCTACAGTGCTGTGAACTGGGGTGTGAGGCCCGTGCACCCCTCCAGCACCATGACCCAGGGCATGAGGGCCGAGCACCCCTTCAGTGCTATGACCCGGGGTGTGAGGGCCGATCACCCTTTCAGTGCCATGATGCCGGGTGTGAGAGCCAGCCACTCCTTCAGTGCCATGACCCGGGGTGTGACGGCCGTTCATCCCTTCAGCCCCATGTCCCGAGGTGTGAGGGCCGGTCACCCATTTAGGTCAATAACCAGGTGTGTGAGGGCCGGGCACACCTTCAGTGCCATGTCCAGGGGTGTGACGGTTGGGCACCGCTTCAGTGACATGACCCGGGGTGTGAGGGCCGGTCACTCCTTCAGTGCCATGACCCGGGATGTGAGGGCCGGGCACTCGTTTAGGTCTATGTCCAGGGGTGTGAGGGCCGGGCACCCCTTCAGTGCTATGACCCGGGGTGTGAGGGCCGAGCACCCCTTCAGCCCAATGTCCCGAGGTGTGAGGGCCGGCCACCCGTTTAGGTCTATAATCAGGTGTGTGATGGCTGGGCACCCCTTCAGTGACATGACCCGGGGTGTGAGGGCCGGCCACCCCTTCAGTGACATGACCCGGGGCGTCAGTTACGGGCACCCCTTCAGTGCCATGAGCCGGGGTGTGAGGGCCGGGCACCCCTTGAGTGCCATGAAACGGGGTGTGAGGGCCGGGCACAACTACAGAGCTATGAACCGGGGTGTGAGGGCCAGGCACCCCTTCACATGACACGGGGTGTGAGGGCCGAGCACCCGTTTAGGTCTATAACCAAGTGTGTGAGGGCCGGGTACCGCTTCAGTGCCATGTCCCGGGGTGTGAGGGACGGGCACCCCTTTAGTGCCATGAGCAGGGGTGTGAGGGCCGGGCACCCCTTTAGTGCCATGAAACGGGGTGTGAGGGCCGGGCAACCCTACAGAGCTTTGAATCGGGATGTGAGGGCCGGGCACCACTTTACATAACACGGGGTGTGAGGGCCAGGCAGCCCTTCATATGACACGGGGTGTGAGGGCCGGGCACCTTTTCAGTGCCATGAATCCGGGTGTGAGGGCCGGGCACCCCTCCAGCACCATGATCCGGGGTATGAGGGCCGGGCACCCCTTCAGTGCTATGACCCGTGGTGTAAGGGCCGGGCAACCTTTCAGTGACATGACACCGGGGTGTGAGGGCTTGGCACCCTTTCAATGACATGACCCGGGGTGTGTGGGCAGGGCACCCTTTCAGTTGCCATAACCCGAGGTGTGAGGGCCTGTCACTCCTTCAGTGCCATGACCCGGGGTGTGAGGGCGGGGCACACCTTCAGCCCCATGACCCGGGGTGTAAAGGCCGGGCACTCGTTTAGGTCTATGACCAGGGGTGTGAGGGCCTGGCACTCGTTTAGGTCTATGACCAGGGGTGTGAGGGCCGGGCACCCCATCAGCACCATGACCCGGGGTGTGATGGCTGGCATCTCTTTAGTGACATAACCAACCTCGGGTGCGTGGCTGGCACTCCTTTCAAAAGGCGAATCGGGGTGTGAATGCCGGGCACCCCTTCAGCATCATGACCCTGGGTGTGAGCGCCAGGCACCCCTTCAGTGCCATGATCCGGGTTGTGAGGGCCGGGCAACCCTTCAGTGACATGACCTTGGGTGTGAGGACCGTGCAGCCCTTCAGTACCATGACCCTGGGTGAGGCTGGGGAACCTTCAGTGCGTGACCCGGGGTGTGAGGGCCGGTACCTCCTTCAGTGCCATGACCCGGGGGGTGAAGGCTGGGCACCACTTCAGTCCCATGACCCGGGGTGTGTGGGCCGGGCACCCCTACAGAGCTATGAACCGGAGTGTGAGGGCCGGGCACCCCTTCACATGATGCGGGGTGTGAGGGCCGGGCACCTTTTCAGTGCCATGACCCGAGGTATGAGGGCCGGGCTCGATTTCAGTGCCATGAATAGGGATGTAATGGCTAGGCACCCCTCCAGCACCATGACCCGGGGTGTGAGGGCCGGGCACCCCATCAACACCATGACCCGGGGTGTGAGGACCGTGCAGCCCTTCAGTACCATGACCCGGGGTGTGAGGGCGAGGCACCCCTTAAGTGCCATGATCCGGATTGTGACAGCTGAGCACCCCTTCAGTGACATGACACGGGGTATGAGGGCCGGGAACCCTTTCAGTGACATGACCCGGGGTGTGAGGGCCGGGCACCCGTCCAGCACCATGACCCGGGGTTTGAGGGCCGGGAACCCCATCAGCACCATGACCCGGGGTGTGCGGGCCGGTAACCGCTTCAACCCCATGAACCGGGGTGTGAGGCCCGGGCACCCCTTTAGTGACATGACCAGGGGTGTGAGGGCCGGGCACCCCTCCGACACCATGACCCGGGGTTTGAGGGCCGGGCACCCTTTCAGTGCCATAAATCGGGGTGTGAAAGCCAGGCAGCCCTTCAGCACCATGACCCGGGGTGTAAGGGACAGGCACCCCTTCAGTGCCATGACCCGGGGCAGGCACCCCTTCAGTGCCATGACCCGGGGTGTGAGGGCCGGGAACCCCTTCAGTGACATGACCTGGGGTGTGAGGGCCGGGCACTCCTTCAGTGACATGACCCGGGGTGTGAGGGCCGGGAACCGCTTCAACCCCATGACCCGTGGTGTGAAGGCCGGACACCCCTTTAGGTCCATGACCCGGGGTGTGAGGGTCGTTCACTCCTTCAGTGCCATGACCCGGGGGGTGAAGGCTGGGCACCACTTCAGCCCCATTACCCGGGGGTGAGGGCCGGGCACTCGTTTTGCTCTATGACCAGGGGTGTGAGGGCCCGGCATACCTTCAGTGCCATGGCCAGGGTGTGAGGGCCGGGCACCTCTTCAGTGACATGACCCGGGGCTTTAGGGCCGAGCACCCCTTCAGTGCCATGAGCCGGGGTGTGAGGGTCTGGTATCCCTTTAGTGCCATGGAACGGGGTGTGAGGCCCAGGCACCCCGACAGAGCTATGAACTGGGCTGTGACGGCCGGGCACCTATTCATTGCCATGACCCGTGGTGTGAGGACCGGGAACCGCTTCAACCCCATGACCCGGGGTGTGAGGGCTGGGCATCCCTTTAGGTCCATGACCCGGGGTGTGAGGGCCGTGCACCACTTCAGCGACATGACCCGGGGTGTGAAGGATGGGCACCCTTTCAGTGCTATGAATCGGGGTGTGATGGCCGGGTACCCCTTCAGCTCCATGACCCGTGGTGTGAGGACCGGGAACCGCTTAAACCCCATGACCTGGAGTGTGAAGGCCAGGCAACCCTTTAGGTCCATGACCCGGGGTGTGAGGGCCGTGCACCCCTTAAGTGACATGACCCGGGGTGTGAGGGCCGGGCACCCGTTTAGTGTAATGACCCGGGGTGTGAGGGCCGGGCACCCCTCCAGCACCATGACCCGGAGTGTGAGGGCCGGGCACCCCTTAGTGAGCATGCCCGGGGTTTGAGGGCCGGGCAGCCCTTCAGCACCATGACACGGGGTGTGAGGGCCAGGCACCCTTTCAGTGCCATGACCCGGGGTGTGGCCGGGCTTCCTTCAGTGACATGACCTGGGGTGTGAGGGCCGGGCACCCTTTCAGTGTCAAAAACCTGGTTGTGAGGGACGGGCACCCCTTAAGTGCCATGAAACGGGGTGTGAGTGCCGAGCACCCATACAGTGCTTTGAAAAAGGGTGTGTGTGCCAGGCACCCCTTCACATGACCCGGGGTGTCAGGGCCGGTCACCCCTCCAGCACCATGACCCGGGGTGTGAGCGCCGGGCACCCAATAAGTGACATGAACCAGGGTGTTAGGGCCGGGCACCCCTTCAGTGCCATGAGCCGGGGTGTGAGTGCCGGGCACCCCTTTAGTGCCATGAAACGGGGTGTGAGGGCCGGGCACCCCTACAGAGCTATGAACCGGAGTGTGAGGGCCGGGCACCCCTTCACATGACACGGGGTGTGAGGGCTGGGCTCCTTTTCAGTGCCATGACCCGGGGTATGAGGGCCGGGCTCGATTTCAGTGCCATGAATCGGGAAATGGCCGGGCACCCCTCCAGCACCATGACCCGGGGTATGAGGGCCGGGCACCCCATCAGCACCATGACCCGGGGTGTGAGGACCGTGCAGCCCTTCAGTACCATGACCCGGGGTGTGAGGGCTAGGCACCCCTTAAGTGCCATGATCCGGAGTGTGACAGCTGGACACCCCTTCAGTGACGTGACACGGGGTATGAGGGCCGGGAAAACTTTCAGTGATATGACCCGGGGTGTGAGGGCCGGGCACCCCTCCAGCACCATGACCCGGGGTATGAGGGCCGGGAACCCCATCAGCACCATGACCCGGGGTGTGCGGGCCGGGAACCGCTTCAACCCCATGAACCGGGGTGTGAGGCCCGGGCACCCCTTTAGTGACATGACCAGGGGTGTGAGGGCTGGGCACCCCTCCGACACCATGACCCGGGGTTTGAGGGCCGGGCACCCTTTCAGTGCCATAAATCGGGGTGTGAAAGCCAGGCAGCCCTTCAGCACCATGACCCGGGGTGTGAGGGACAGGCACCCCTTCAGTGCCATGACCCGGGGTGTGAGGGCCGGGAACCGCTTCAACCCCATGACCCGTGGTGTGAAGGCCGGGCACCCCTTTAGGTCCATGACCCGGGGGGTGAGGGCCGGGCACTCGTTTTGCTCTATGACCAGGGGTGTGAGGGCCCGGCATACCTTCATGGCCATGGCCAGGGGTGTGAGGTACGGGCACCTCTTCAGTGACATGACCCGGGGCTTTAGGGCCGGGCACCCCTTCAGTGCCATGAGCCGGGGTGTGAGGGTCTGGCATCCCTTTAGTGCCATGGAACGGGGTGTGAGGCCCGGGCACCCCGACAGAGCTATGAACTGGGGTGTGACGGCCGGGCACCTATTCACTGCCATGACCCGGGGTGTGAGGGCCGGTCACCCTTTCAGTGCCATGAATCGCGGTGTGATGGCCGGGCACCCCTTCAGCTCCATGACCCGTGGTGTGAGGACCGGGAACCGCTTCAACCTCATGACCCGGGGTGTGAGGGCCGGGCATCCCTTTAGGTCCATGACCCGGGGTGTGAGGGCCGTGCACCACTTCAGCGACATGACCCGGTGTGTGAAGGATTGGCACCCTTTCAGTGCCATGAATCGGGGTGTGATGGCCGGGTACCCCTTCAGCTCCATGACCCGTGGTGTGAGGACCGGGAACCGCTTAAACCCCATGACCCGGGGTGTGAAGGCCAGGCAACCCTTTAGGTCCATGACCGGGGGTGTGAGGGCCGGTCACCCGTTTAGTGACATGACCCGGGTTGTGAGGGCCGGGCACCCCTCCAGCACCATGACACGGGATGTGAGAGCCGGGCACCCTTTCAGTGCCATGACCCGGGGTGTGAGGGCCGGGCTTCCCTTCAGTGACATGACCGAGGGTGTGAGGTGGGCACCCCTTCAGTGACATGACCCGGGGGGTGTGAGGGCCGGGAACCGCTTCAGCCTGACCCGTGGTGTGAGGCCAGGCACCTTGGGTCCATGACCCGGGGGTGTGAGGGCCGTTCCACCTTCAGTTCTATGACCCGGGGTGTGAGGGCCGGGCTCCCCTTCAGTGTCATGAACTGGGGTGTGAGGGCCGGGCACCCCTACAGTGCTGCAAACCGGGGTGTGAGGGCCGGGCACCCCTTCACATGACCCGTTGTGTGAGGGTCGGGCACCCCTTCAGTGAAATGAATCGGGATGTGAGGGCCGGGCACCCCTTCAGCACCATGACCCAGAGTGTTAGGGCCGGGCTCGATTTCAGTGCCAAGAATCGGGGTGTCAGGGCCGGGCAACCCATCAGCACCATGACCCAAGGTGTGATGGCCGGGAACCGCTTCAACCCCATGACCCGGGGTGTGAGGGCCGGGCACCCCTTCAGTGACATGACCTGGGGTGTGAGGGCCGGGCACCCCTTCAGTGACATGACCCGGGGTGTGAGGGCCGGGCACCCCTCCAGCACCATGACCCAGGGTGTGAGGGCCGGGAACCGCTTCAACCCCATGACCCGTGGTGTGAGGGCCAGGCACCCCTTCAGTGCCATGATCCGCGGTGTTAGGGCTGGGCACCCCTTCACTGTCATGAACCGGAGTGTGAGGGCCGGGCACCCTTTCAGTGCCATGAAACGGGGTGTGAGGGCCGGGCACCCCTAGAGTGCTGCAAACCGGGGTGTGAGGGCCGGGCACCCCTTCACATGACCCGGGGTGTGAGGATTAGGCACCCCTTCAGTGAAATGAATCGGGGTGTGAGGGACAGGCACCCCTTCAGTGCCATGACCCGGGGTGTGAGGGCCAGGAACCCCTTCAGTGACATGACCTGGGGTGTGAGGGGGCACCCCTTCAGCACCATGACCCAGAGTGTTAGGGCCGGGCTCGATTTCAGTGCCAAAAGCAAGAATCGGGGTGTGAGGGTCGGCACCTCCAGTGACATGATCTGTGGTGTGAAGGCTGGCACCCCTTAGGTCCATGACCTGTGTGAGGCTGCTCTAATCCTTCAGTGCTATGCACCCTGGGGTGAAGTGGGTACTTCAGCCCCAGCGACTCAGTAGGGCCGGGCACTCGTTTTGCTCTATGACCAGGGGTGTGAGGGCCCGGCATACCTTCAGTGCCATGGCCAGGGGTGTGAGGGCCGGGCACCTCATCAGTGACATGACCCGGGGCTGTAGGGCCGGGCACCCCTTCAGTGCCATGAGCCGGGGTGTGAGGGTCTGGCATCCCTTTAGTGCCATGGAACGGGGTGTGAGGCCCGGGCACCCCGACAGAGCAATGAACTGGGGTGTGACGGCCGGGCACCTATTCATTGCCATGACCCGTGGTGTGAGGGCCGGTCACCCTTTCAGTGCCATGAATCGCGGTGTGATGGCCGGGCACCCCTTCAGCTCTATGACCCGTGGTGTGAGGACCGGGAACCGCTTCAACCCCATGACCCGGGGTGTGAGGGCCGGGTATCCCTTTAAGTCCATGACCCGGGGTGTGAGGGCCGTGCACCACTTCAGCGACATGACTCGGGGTGTGAAGGATGGGCACCCTTTCAGTGCCATGAATCGGGGTGTGATGGCCGGGTACCCCTTCAGCTCCATGACCCGTGGTGTAAGAACCGGGAAACGCTTAAACCCCATGACCCGGGGTGTGAAGGCCAGGCACCCCTTTAGGTCCATGACCCGGGGTATGAGGGCCGTGCACCCCTTAAGTGACATGACCCCGGGTGTGCGGGCCGGGCACCCCTTCAGTGCCATGACCCGGGGTGTGAGGGCCGGGCTTCCCTTCAGTGACATGACCTGGTGTGTGAGGGCCGGGTACCCTTTCAGTGTCATAAACCTGGTTGTGAGGGACGGGCACCCCTTAAGTCCCAAGAAACGGGGTGTGAGTGCCGAGCACCCATACAGTGCTTTGAAAAAGGGTGTGTGTGCCGGGCACCCCTTCACATGACCCGGGGTGTCAGGGCCGGGCACCCCTCCAGCACCATGACCCGGGGTGTGAGCGCCGGGCACCCCATAAGTGACATGAACCAGAGTGTTAGGGCCGGGCACCCCTTCAGCGCCATGAGCCGGGGTGTGAGGGCCGGCCACCCCTTCACATGACACAGGGTGTGAGGGCCGGGCACCTTTTTCAAAGCAAGGCAGAGGACAATTACTTTGAGCTGAATTTATATGGCACCCCAGCACCATGACCCAAGATATATGGGCCAAAATTTTATCAGCACCATAATTCGTGTGAGGACCATGCAGCCCTTCAGTACAATGACCCGGGGTGTGAGGGCTAGGCACCCCTTAAGTGCCATGATCCGGAGTGTGACAGCTGGGCACCCCTTCAGTGACATGACACGGGGTATGAGGGCCGGGAACCCTTTCAGTGACATGACCCGGGGTGTGAGGGCCGGGCACCCCTCCAGCACCATGACCCGGGGTTTGAGGGCCGGGAACCCCATCAGCACCATCACCCTGGGTGTGCGGGCCGGGAACCGCTTCAACCCCATGAACCGGGGTGTGAGGGCCGGGCACCCCTTTAGTGACATGACCAGGGGTGTGAGGGCCTGGCACCCGTCCGACACCATGACCCGGGGTTTGAGAGCCGGGCACCCTTTCAGTGCCATAAATCGGGGTGTGAAAGCCAGGCACCCCTTCAGCACCATGACCCAGGGTGTGAGGGACAGGCACCCCTTCAGTGCCATGACCCGGGGTATGAGGGCCGGGAACCCATTCAGTGACATGACCTGGGGTGTGAGGGCCGGGAACCCCTTCAGTGACAAGACCCGGGGCGTCAGGGCCGGGCTCCCCTTCAGGGCCATGAGCCGGGGTGTGAGGGCCGGGCACCCCTTCAATGCCATGAAACGGGGTGTGAGGGCGGGGCACACCTACAGTAAGCAAAACCGGTGTGAGGGCTGGGCACCCCTTTACATGACTCGGGGTGTGAGGGTCACACCCCTTCAGTGCCATGAATCGGGGTGTGAGGGCCGGGCTCCCCCTTCAGTGCGCGGACCAAGTGAGGGGCCGGGCTGATTTCAGTGCCATGAATCGGGGTGGAGGGCTGGCCACCCTCCAGCACCATGACCCGTATGAGGGGCTGCTGGGCACCCCTTCAGTGCTATGAATCTGTGGAGGCCGGGCACCCTTTCAGTGACATTACCAGGGGTGTGAGGGCCGGGCACCCGTTTAGGTCTATGACCAGGGGTGTGAGGGCCGGGCACACCTTCAGTGCTATGGCCAGGGGTGTGACGGCCCGGCACCGCTTTTTTGCCATGACCCGGGGTGTGAGGGCCGGGGACCCCTTCAGTGACATGACCTGAGGAGTCAGGGCCGGGAACCCCTTCAGTGTCATGTGCCGGGGTTTCAGGGCCGGGCACCCTTTCAGTGCCATGAAACGGGGTGTGATGGTCGGGCACCCCTTCAGTGCTATGAACCGGGGTGTGAGGGCCGGACAAAACGTTAGGTACATGACCACGGGTGTGAGGGCCAGGCACCTCATCAGTGCCATGACCCGGGGTGTGAAGGAAGGGCACCCCTTCACTGACATGACCCGGGGTGTGAGGGCCGGGCACCCCCTTTCAGAGTCATGACCTCGGTGTGAGCCAGGCACCCATAAGTGCCATGAAACGGTGGTGTGGTGCAGATCACCCCGCCACAGTGCTTTGAACCAGGGGTGTGGTCGGGCACCCGCCAAATGTCCCAGAGGTGTCGGGCTAGGCACCCCTCAGAACTCCTTGACCCGGGGTGTGAGGCCGGACACACCTTCGTGTCATGGCCCAGAGGAATATGACGGCAGGCACTGCTGGTGCCATGACCCGGGGAGTGAGGATGGGGAACCCCTTCAGTGCCATGGTTTCCGGGGGTGTGAGGGCCAGGCACCCGCTTTCAGTGCCGTGGTTTCCGGGGTGTGAGGGCCAGGCACGCTTTCAGTGCTTATGAACCGGGGTGTGAGGGCCGGGCACCCGTTTAGTTCTATGACCAGGGGTGTGAAGGCCGGGCACACCTTCAGTAACATGGCCAGGGGTGTGACGTCCAGGCACCGCTTCAGTGCCATGACCCGGGGTGTGAGTGATGGGAACCCCTTCAGTGCCATGAACCGGGGTGTGAGGGCCGGCACCCTTTCAGTGCCGTGAACCGGGGTGTGAGGGCCAGGCACCCCTTCAGTGCTATGAACCGGGGTGTGAGGGCCGGGCCGGGCACCCGTTTAGTTCTATGACCAGGGGTGTGAAGGCCGGGCACACCTTCAGTAACATGGCCAGGGGTGTGACGTCCAGGCACCGCTTCAGTGCCATGAATCAGGGTGTGAGGGCCGGGCACCCCTCCAGCACCATGACCCGGGGTATGAGGGCCGGGCACCCCTTCAGTGCTATGACCCGGGGTGTGAGGGCCGGGCACCCTTTCAGTGACATGATCTGGGGTGTGAGGACCGGGCACCCCTTCAATGACATGAACGGAGTGTGTGGGCCGCGCACCCTTTCGGTGCCATGACCCGGCGTGTGAAGGGCCGGTCACTCCTTCCAGTGCCATGACCCGGGGTGTGAGGGCCGGGCACCCCTTCAGCACCATGACCCGTGGTGTGAGGGCCGGGCAACCCTTCAGAGCCATAACCCGGGGTGTGAGGGCCGAGCTCCCCTTCAGTGCCATGACCCGGGGTGTGTGGGCCGGGCACCCTTTCAGAGTCGTGAACCTGGGTGTGAGGGCCGGGCACCCCATAAGTGCCATGAAATGGTCGTGTGAATGCCGGACACCCATACATTGCTTTGAACCAGGGTGTGAGGGTCGGGCACCCCTTCACATGTCCCGGGGTGTCAGGGCAGGGCACCCCTCCAGCACGATGACCCGGGGTGTGAGGGCCGGGCACCGCTTCACTGCCATGACCCGGGGTGTGAGGGCCGGGAACCCCTTGAGTGCCATGAACAGGGGTGTGAGGGCCGGGCACCCCTTCAGTGCCATGAACCAGGGTGTGAGGGCCAGGCACCCCTTCAGTGCTATGACCCGGGGTGTGAGGGCCGGGCACCCATTTAGGTCTATAACCAGGGGTGTGAGGGCCGGGCACACCTTCAGTGCCATGGCCAGGGGTGTGACGGCCGGGCACCGCTTCAGTGCCATGAGCCAGGGTGTGAGGGCCGGGCACCCCGTCAGTGCCATAAATCGGTGTGTGAGGGCCGGGCACCGCTTCAGCACCATGACCCGGGGTGTGAGGGCGGGCTCGATTTCAGTGCCATGAATCGGGGTGTGAGGGTCAGGCACCCCTCCAGCACCATGACCAGGGGTATGAGGGCCGGGCACCCCTTCAGTGCTATGACCCGGGGTGTGAGGGTCGGGCACCCATTCAGTGACATGAGCCGGGGGGTGAGGGCCGGGCAGCCCTTCAATGACATGAACGGAGTGTGTGTGCCGGGCACCCTTTCAGTGACATGATCCGGGGTGTGCGGACCGGGCACCCCTTCAATGACATGAACGGAGTGTGTGGGCCGGGCACCCTTTCGGTGCCATGACCCGGGGTGTGAGGGCCGGGCACCCCTTCAGCACCATGACCCGTGGTGTGAGGCCCGGGCAACCCTTGAGAGCCATGACCCGGGGTGTGAGGGCCGAGCTCCCCTTCAGTGCCATGACCCGGGGTGTGAGGGCCGGGCACCCTTTCCGCGTCGTGAACCTGGGTGTGAGGGCCGGGCACCCCAAAAGTGCCATGAAATGGTGGTGTGAATGCCGGACACCCATACAGTGCTTTGAACCAGGGTGTGACGGCGTGGCAACCCTTCACATGACCCGGGGTGTCAGGGCCGGGCACCCCTCCAGCACCATGACCCGGGGTGTGAGGTCCGGGCACCCCTTCAGTGCCATGACCCGAGGTGTGAGGCCCGGGCACCCCTTCAGTGCCATGACCCGGGGTGTGAGGCCCGGGCACCCCTTTAGTGCCCTGAACCGGGGTGTGAGAGCCGGGCACCGCCAGTGCTATGAACCGGGGTGTGAGGGCCGGGCACCCGTTTAGTTCTATGACCAGGGGTGTGAAGGCCGGGCACACCTTCAGTAACATGGCCAGGGGTGTGACGTCCGGGCACCGCTTCAGTGCCATGACCCGGGTGTGAGGGCCGGGAACCCCTTCAGTGACAAGACCCGGGGCATCAGGGCCGGGCTCCCCGTCAGTGCCATGAGTCGGGGTGTGAGGGCCGGGCACCCCTTGAGTGCCATGAAATGGGGTGTGAGGGCCGGGCACCCCTACAGTGCTGTGAACCGGGGTGTGAGGGCCAGGCACCCCTTCACATGACTCGGGGTGTGGGGGCCGGGCACCTCTTAATGCCATGAATCTGGGTGTGAGGGCCGGGCACCCCTTCAGCACCATGACCCGGGGTGTGAGGGCCGGGCTCGATTTCAGTGCCATCAATCAGGGTATGAGGGCCGAGCACCCCTCCAGCACCATGACCCAGGGTATGAGGGCCGGGCACCCCTTCAGTGCTATGACCTGGGGTGTGAGGGCCGGGCACCCTTCCAGTGACATGATCCGGGGTGTGAGGACCGGGCACCCCTTCAATGACATGAACGGAGTGTGTGGGCCGGGCACCCTTTCGGTGCCATGACCCGGCGTGTGAGGGCCGGTCACTCCTTCCAGTGCCATGACCCGGGGTGTGAGGGCCGGGCACCCCTTCAGCACCATGACCCGTGGTGTGAGGGCCGGGCACCCCTTCAGAGCCATGAACCGGGGTGTGAGGGCCGAGCTCCCCTTCAGTGCCATGACCCGGGGTGTGAGGGCCGGGCACCCTTTCAGAGTCGTGAACCTGGGTGTGAGGGCCGGGCACCCCATAAGTGCCATGAAATGGTCATGTAAATGCCGGACACCCATACAGTGCTTTGAACCAGGGTGTGAGTGTCGGGCACCCCTTCACATGTCCCGGGGTGTCAGGGCTGGGCACCCCTCCAGCACGATGACCCGGGGTGTGAGGGCCGGGCACCGCTTCAGTGCCATGACCCGGGGTGTGAGGGCCGGGAACCCCTTGAGTGCCATGAACAGGGGTGTGAGGGCCGGGCACCCCTTCAGTGCCATGAACCAGGGTGTGAGGGCCAGGCACCCCTTCAGTGCTGTGACCCGGGGTGTGAGGGCCGGGCACCCATTTAGGTCTATAACCAGGGGTGTGAGGGCCGGGCACACCTTCAGTGCCATGGCCAGGGGTGTGACGGCCGGGAACCCCTTCAGTGACATGACCCGGGGCGTCAGGGCCGGGGTCCCCTTCAGTGCCATGAGCCGGGGTGTGAGGGCCCTGGGCTCGATTTCAGTGCCATGAATCGGGGTGTGAGGGCCGGGCACCCCTCCAGCACCATGACCAGGGGTATGAGGGCCGGGCACCCCTTCAGTGCTATGACCCGGGGTGTGAGGGCCGGGCACCCATTCAGTGACATGAGCCGGGGGGTGAGGGCCGGGCACCCCTTCAATGACATGAACGGAGTGTGTGGGCCGGGCACCCTTTCGGTGCCATGACCCGGCGTGTTAGGGCCGGGCACCCTTTCAGTGCCATGAATCGGGGTGTCATGGCCGGGCCCCCATTCAGCTCCATGACCCGGGATGTGAGGGCCGGGCACCCCTCCAGAACCATGGCCTGGGGTGTGAGGGCCGGGCACCCTTCCAGCACCATGGCCAGGGGTGTGAGGGCCGGGCACCCTTTCAGTGTCATCACCCGGGTGTGTCAGGACCTGACACCCCTCCAGCACCATGAATCGGGGTGTGAGGGCTGGGCACCCTTTCAGTGCCATGAATCGGGGTGTGAGGACACGTGGGTACATATGTGACCAGTGGTGTGGGGCCAGGCAAACCTTCAGTGCCATGGCCAAGGGTGTGAGGAGCCAGGCTTTTCCATCCAATGCCATGACTCAGTGTGTGAGGTCTGGGCACCCTTCCAATGTTATGACTTGGGTGTGAGGCCGGGCACCTTTCAGTGACATGAAGCAGGGTGTGGGGGTGGGGGCAGGGCATCCCTACAGTCTTACAAACCATTGTGTGAGGGCCGGGCACCCCTTCACATGACCCGGGGTGTAAGGGCCGGGTACCCCTTCAGCACCATGACCCGGGGTGTGAGGGCCAGGCACCCCTTCAGTGCCACGACCCGGAGTGTGAGAGCTGGGCACCCCTTCAGTGACATGACCCTGGGTGTGAGGGCCTGGCACCCTTTCAGTGACATGACCCGGGGTGTGAGGGCCGGGCACCCATCCAGCAACATGGCCTGGGGTGTTAGGGCCGGGCACCCCTTCAGTGTAATGACCCGAGTGTGTCAGGGCCTGACACCTCTCCAGCACCATGGCCCGGGGTGTGAGGGCCGGGCACCCTTCCAGTGCCATGAATCGGGGAGTGAAGCCGGGCACCACTTTAGGTACATGACCAGGGGTTTGAGGGCCGGGCAAACCTTCAGTGCCATGGCCTGGGGTGTGAGGGCCGGGCACCTCATCAGTGCCATGACCCGGGGTGTGAGGGCCGGGCACCCATTCAGTGCCATGAAACGGGGTGTGAGGGCCAGGCACCCATACAGTGCTGTGAACCGGGGTGTGAGGGCCGGGCACACCTTCACATGACTCGGGGTGTGACGGCCGGGCAGCCCTTCAGTGCCATGAATCGGGGAGTGAGGGCCGGGCACCCCTTCAGCACCATGACCTGGGGTGTGAGGGCCGGGCTCGATTTCAGTGCCATGAATCGTGGTGTGAGGGCCGGGGACCCCTCCAGCACCATGACCCGGGGTATGAGGGCCGGGCACCCCCTACAGGTCACTATGAGCCAGGGTGTGGGCACCTTGGTAACTTATGAACCGGGAGTGTGGGGCGGGCACCCCTTCAGCCCCCATGACCGGGGAATGTGAGGCCGGGCACCCCGTTTAGGTCTACTTGACCATGGGTGTGAGGCCAGGCACCAGTGCCATATTGAGGTGTGGCCAGGCACCATGCCTGCCATGGCCAGGGTGTGGGCTGAACATACAAGTGTCATGACCCCAGGTGTGTGAGGGCCGGGCACCCTTTCAGTGACATAACCCGGGGTGTGAGGGCAGGGCACCCCTCCAGCACCATGGCCTGGGGTGTGAGGGCCGGGCACCCCTTCAGTGTCATGACCCGGGTGTGTCAGGGCCTGACACCCCTCCAGCACCATGGCCCGGGCTGTGAGGGCCAGGCAACCTTTCAGTGCCATGAATCGGGGTGTGAGGGCCGGGAACCACTTTAGTTACATGACCAGGGGTGTGAGGGCCGGGCAAACCTTCAGTGCCATGGCCAGGGGTTGTGAGGGCCGGGCTCCTCAGTGAGCATGGGGCGGGTGTGGGCAGGCATCCTACAGTGTTACAGAAGCAGGGGTGGCAGGGCCGGGCACCCCTTTAGTGACATGACCCGGGGTGTGAGGGCCGGGCACCCCTTCAGTGCCATGGCAAGGGGTGTGAGGGCCGGGCACCTTATCAGTGCCATGACCCGGGGGGTGAGGGCCGGGCACCCCTTCAGTGACATGACCCGGGGTGTGAGGGCCGGGCACCCTATCAGTGACATGAAACGGGGTGTTGGGGCAGGGCATCCCTACAGTGTTACGAAACGGGGTGTGAGGGCCGGGCACCCCTTCAGCACCATGACCCGGGGTGTGAGTGCCAGGCACCCCTTCAGTGCCATGACCCGGAGTGTGAGAGGTGGGTACCCCTTCAGTGATATGACCCGGGGTGTGAGGGCCGGACACCCTTTCAGTGACATGACCCGGGGTGTGAGGGCCGGGCACCCCTCCAGCACCATGGCCTGGGGTGTGAGGGCCGGGCACCCTTCCAGTGCCATGAAACGGAAGTGAGGGACGGGCACCACTTTAGGTACATGACCAAGGGTGTGAGAGCCGGGCAAACCTTCAGTGCCATTGCCAGGGGTGTGAGGGCCGGGCACCTCATCAGTGCTATGACCGGGGGTGTGAGAGCCGGGCAACCCTCCAGCATTATGGCCTGGGGGTTTGAGGGCCGGGCACCCCTTCAGTGTCGTGACCCAGGTGTGTCAGGGCCTGAAACCCCTCCAGCACCATGGCCCGGGCTATGAGGGCCGGGCACCCTTTCACTGCCATGAATCGGGGTGTGAAGTCCGGGCACCACTTTACGTACATGACTAGGGGTGTGAGGACCGGGCAAACCTTCAGTGCCATGGCCACGGATGTGAGGGCCGGGCACCTCATCAGTGCCATGACCCGGGGTGTGAGGGCCGGGCACCCCTTCATTGACATGACCCGGGGTGTGAGGGCCGGGCACCCCTTCAGTGACATGACCCGGGGTGTGAGGGCCGGGCACCCCTTCAGCACCAGGACCCGGGGTGAGGGCCAGGCACCCCTTCAGTGCCATGACCCGGGGTGTGAGGGCCGGGCACCCTCAGTGACATGACCCGGGGTGTGAGGCCAGGCACCCTTTAGTGACATGACTCGGGGTGTGGCCGGGCACCACTTCTGGTGCCATGGCATGGGTGTGAGGGCAGGCACCTTATCACTGCCAGGGGGTGAGTGCGGGCACCCCTTGTGTGGCCTGGCCGGGGTGTGGGGGCCAGGCATCCCTACAGTGTTCTGAGCAGGGTGAGGGGCCGGGCACCCCTTCCTTTCCCTTGACCCAGGGTGTGAGGAGCCAGCACCCCTTCAGTGCCATGGCCTGGGGTGTGAGGGCCAGGCACCTTCCAGTGCCATGAAACGGAAGTGAGGGACGGGCACCACTTTAGGTACATGACCAAGGGTGTGAGGGCCGGGCAAACCTTCAGTGCCATGGCCAGGGGTGTGAGGGCCGGGCACCTCATCATTGCTATGACCGGGGGTGTGAGAGCCGGGCAACCCTCCAGCATTATGGCCTGGGGGTTTGAGGGCCGGGCACCCCTTCAGTGTCATGACCCAGGTGTGTCAGGGCCTGAAACCCCTCCAGCACCATGGCCCGGGCTGTGAGGGCCGGGCACCCTTTCACTGCCATGAATCGGGGTGTGAAGTCCGGGCACCACTTTACGTACATGACTAGGGGTGTGAGGGCCGGGCAAACCTTCAGTGCCATGGCCACGGATGTGTGGGCCGGGCACCTCATCAGTGCCATGACCCGGGGTGTGAGGGCCGGGCACCCCTTCATTGACATGACCCGGGGTGTGAGGGCCGGGCACCCCTTCTCAGTGACATGACCCGGGGTGTGAGGCGGGCACCCTTCAGCACGGACAGGTGAGGCCAGAGCACCCCTTCAATTGGTGCCATGACCCGGGGAGGTGTGAGGCCAGGCACCCCTTGGTGACATGACCCAGGGGTGTGAGGGCCAGGCACCCCGCTAGTGACATGACTCGGGGTGTGAGGGCCGGGCACCCCTTCAGTGCCATGGCATGGGGTGTGAGGGCCGGGCACCTTATCACTGCCATGACCCGGGGGGTGAGTGCCGGGCACCCCTTCAGTGACCTGACCCGGTATGTGAGGGCCGGGCACCCTATCAGTGACATGAAACGGGGTGTGGGGGCAGGGCATCCCTACAGTGTTACGAAACGGGGTGTGAGGGCCGGGCACCCCTTCAGCACCATGACCCGGGGTGTGAGGGCCAGGCACCCCTTCAGTGCCATGACCCGGAGTGTGAGAGCTGGGCACCCCTTCAGTGATATGACCCCGGGTGTGAGGGCCGGACACCCTTTCAGTGACATGACCCGGGGTGTGAGGGCCGGGCACCCCTCCAGCACCATGGCCTGGGGTGTGAGGGCCGGGCACCCCTTCAGTGTAATGATCCGGGTGTGTCATGGCCTGACACCCCTCTAGCACCATGGCCCAGGGTGTGAGAGCCGGGCACCCTTCCAGTGCCATGGCCAGGGATGTGAGGGCCGGGCACCTCATCAGTGCCATGACCCGGAGTGTGAGGGCCGGGCACCCCTTCAGTGACATGACCCGGGGTGTAAGGGCCGGGCACCCCTTTT
The DNA here is from genome assembly GCF_018991925.1 of Homarus americanus. Classification (NCBI taxonomy): domain Eukaryota; kingdom Metazoa; phylum Arthropoda; class Malacostraca; order Decapoda; family Nephropidae; genus Homarus; species Homarus americanus. Next base: position 9,473 of record NW_024741864.1, on the reverse strand, counting down.
GTGACATGACCCATGGTGTGAGAGCCGGGCACCCCTTCAGCACCATGACCCAGGGTGTGAGGGCCGGGTACCCCTTCAGAGCCATGAAACGGGGTGTGAGGGCCTGGCTCCCCTTCAGTGCCATGACTCGGGGTGTGAGGGCTGGGCACCCCTTCAGTGACATGAACAGGGGTGTGAGGGCTGGGCACCCTTTCAGAGTCATGAACCTGGGTGTGAGGGCCGGGCACCCTTTAAGTGCCATGAAACGGTGGTGTGAGTGCCGGGCACCCATACATTGCTTTGAACCAGGGTGTGAGGGTCGGGCACCCCTTCACATGACCCGGGGTGTCAGGGCTGGGCACCCCTCCAGCACCATGAGCCAGGTGTGAGGGCCGGGTACCCCTTTCAGTGACATGACCCGGGGTGTGAGGCCAGGGGCACCTCATCAGTGCTATGACCCGGGGTGTGAGGGCCGGGCACCCTTCAGTGACATGACCGGGAGGGTGTGAGGGCCGGGCACCCTTTCAGTGACATGGGGGCAGGGTGTGGGGCAGGCATCCTACAGTGTTACAGACAGGGGTGTGAGGGCCGGCCACTGCCCCACATGACCGGGGGGTGTGGCAGCCAGAACTTGCTCCTTTCCTTGACCCGGGGTGTGAGGGCCAGGCACCCCTTCAGTGCTATGACCCGGAGTGTGAGAGCTGGGCACCCCTTCAGTGTAATGACCCGGGTGTGTCAGGACCTGACACCCCTCCAGCACCATGGCCTGGGGTGTGAGGGCCGGGCACCCCTTCAGTGTAATGACCCGGGTGTGTCAGGACCTGACACCCCTCCAGCTCCATGGCCCGTGGTGTGAGGGCCGGACAACCTTCCAGTGCCATGGCCAGGGGTGTGAGGGCCGGGCACCTCATCAGTGCCATCACCCGGGGTGTGAGGGCCGGGCACCCGTTCAGTGGCCTTGACCAGGGGTGTGAGGGCCGAGCACCTTAGTGACATGACCCGGGGTGTGAGGCCAGGCACCCTTTCAGTCTCATAGCCAGGGGTGTGAGGCCGGGCATCTCATCAGTGCCATGACCCGGGGTGTGAGGGCCGGGCACCCCTTCAGTGACATGAACCGGGGTGTGAGGGCCGGGCACCTTTTTAGTGACATGACCCGGGGTGTCAGGCCAGGCTCCTTCAGTGCCATGGCAGGGTTTGAGCCGGGCACCCGCCTGGTCTCAGCCAGGGGTGGGGCCAGGCATCTCATCAGTGCCATGACCCGGGGTGTGAGGGCCGGGCACCCCTTCAGTGACATGAACCGGGGTGTGAGGGCCGGGCACCTTTTTAGTGACATGACCCGGGGTGTCAGGGCTGGGCACCCTTTCAGAGTCATGAACCTGGGTGAAAGGGCCGGGCACCCCATAAGTGCCATGAAACGGTGGTGTGAGTGCCGGGCACTCATACAGTGCTTTGAACCAGGGTGTGAGGGTCGGGCATCCCTTCACATGACCCGGGGTGTCAGGGCTGGGCACCCCTCCAGCACCATGACCCGGAGTGTGACGGCCGGGCACCCCGTAAGTGACATGAACCGGGGTTTTAGGGCCGGGCACCCCTTCAGTGACATGAAACGGGGAGTGGGGGCAGAGCACCCCTACAGTGTTATGAACCGGGGTGTGAGGTCCGGGCACCCTTTCACATGACCAGGGGTGTAAGGGCCGGGCACCCCTTCAGCACCATGACCCGGGGTGTGAGGGCCAGGCACCCCTTCAGTGCCATGACCCTGAGTGTGAGAGCTGGGCACCCCTTCAGTGTCATGACCCGGGGTGTGAAAGCCGGGCACCCTTTCAGTGACATGACTCGGGGTGTGAGGGCCGGGCACCCCTTCACCACCATGACCCGGGGTTTGAGGGCCGGGCACCCCTTCAGTGCCATGACCCGGAGTGTGAGAGCTGGGCACCCCTTCAGTGATATGACCCGGGGTGTGAGGGCCGGACACCCTTTCAGTGACATGACCCGGGGTGTGAGGGCCGGGCACCCTTTCAGTGTCATGAACCTGGGTGTGAGGGCCGGGCACCCCAAAACATGACCCGGGTTGTCAGGGCTGGGCACCCTTCCAGCACCATGACCCGGGGTGTGAGGCCAGGCACCCCTTCAGTGCCATGACCCGGAGGTGAGGCCGGGCACCCTTTCAGTGACATGACCCGGGGTTTGAGGGCCGGGCACCCTTTCACATGACCCGCGGTGTCAGGGCTGGGCACCCTTCCAGCACCATGGCCCAGGGTGTGAGGGCCGGGCACCCCATAAGTGACATGAACCGGGGTGTTAGGGCCGGGCACCCCTTCTGTGCCATGACCCGGACTGTGATAGCTGGACGCCCTTTCAGTGACATGACCGAGGTGTGAAGGCCGGGCACTATTTCACCCGGGGTGTGAGGCCAGGCACCCTCAATACCATGGCCCGGGGTGTGAGGCCAGGCACCCTTTCAGTGCACTGAATCCCGGGGTGTGAGGCCTGGCAGCCGCGTTAGGTACATGACCAGGGTGTGGGGCCGTGCAAGCCTTCAGTTCCATGGCCAGGGGTGTGAGGGCCGGGCACCTCATCCAGTGCTATGACCGGGGTGTGAGGGCCGGGCACCCCTTCACATGACCCGCCGTGTAAGAGCCGGGCACCCCTTCAGTACCATGACCCGGGGTGTGAGGGCCAGGCACCCCTTCAGTGCAATGACCCGGAGTGTGAGAGCTGGGCACCCCTTCAGTGACATGACCCTGGGTGTGAAAGCCGGACACCCTTTCAGTGATATGACCCGGGGTGTGAGGGCCGGGCACCCCTCCAGCACCATGGCCTGGGGTGTGAGGGCCGGGCACCCCTTCAGTGTAATGACCCGGGTGTGTCAGGGCCGGACACCCCTCCAGCATCATAGCCCGGGGTGTGAGGGCAGGACACCCTTCCAGTGCCATGGCCACGGGTGTGAGGGCCGGGCACCTCATCAGTGCCATGACGCGGGGCGTGAGGGCCGGGCACCCCTTCAGTGACATGACTCGGGGTGTGAGGGCCGGGCACCCCTTTAGTGACATTACCCGGGGTGTGAGGGCCGGGCACCCCTTCAGTGCCATGGCCAGGGGTGTGAGGGCCGGGCATCTCATCAGTGCCATGACCCGGGATGAGAGGGCCGGGCACCCCTTCAGTGACATGAACCGGGGTGTGAGGGCCGGGCACCCCTTTAGTGACATGACCCGGGGTGTGAGAGCTCGGCTCCCCTTTAGTGCCATGACCCGGGGTGTGAAGGCCGGGCACCTTCAGAGACATGACCCGGGTGTGAGGGCCGGGCACCCCTTCAGTGTCACGAGTGGGGTGTGAGGGCCGGGCACTTTCAGTGCCATGAATCAGGGTGTGAGGGCCGGACACCCCTTTAGCACCATGAACCGGGGTGTGAGGGCCGGGCACCAATCCAGCACAATGGCCCGGGGTGTGAGGGCCGGACACCCCTACAGTGCTGTGAACCGGGGTGTGAGGGCCGAGCACCCCTTCATTGGACTCGGGGTGTGAGGGCCGGGCACCCCTTCAGTGCCATGAATCGGGGTGTGAGGGCCGGGCACCCCTTCAGCATTATGACCCGGGTTGTGAGGGCCAGGCTCGATTTCAGTGCCATGATTCGGGGTGTGAGGGCCGGGCACCCCTCGAGCACCATGACCCTGGGTATGACGGCCGGGCACCCCTTCAGTGCTATGACCCGGGGTGTGAGGGCCGTGCACCCTTTCAGTGTCATGAACCTGGGTGTGAGGGCCGGGCACCCCAAAACATGACCCGGGTTGTCAGGGCTGGGCACCCTTCCAGCACCATGACCCGGGGTGTGAGGGCCAGGCACCCCTTAAGTGCCATGACCCGGAGTGTGAGGGCCGGGCACCCTTTCAGTGACATGACCCGGGGTTTGAGGGCCGGGCAGCCTGTCAGTGTCATGAACCTGGGTGTGAAGGCCGGGCACCCCTTAAGTGCCATGAAACGGGATGTGAGTGCCGGGCACCCATACAGTGCTTTGAACCAGGGTGTGAGGGCCGGGCACCCCTTCACATGACCCGGGGTGTCAGGGCTGGGCACCCTTCCAGCACCATGGCCCGGGGTGTGAGGGCCCGGCACCCCATAAGTGACATGAACCGGGGTGTTAGGGCCGGCCACCCTTTCAGTGACATGTCCCGGGGTGTGAGGGCCGGGCACCCCTTCAGCACCATGACCCGGGGTGTGAGGGCCGGGCACCCCTTCAGTGCCATGACCCGGGGTGTGAGGGCCGGGCACCCCTTCAGTGTCACGAATTGGGGTGTGAGGGCCGGGTACCCTTTCAGTGCCATGAATCAGGGTGTGAGTGCCGGACACCCCTCCAGCACCATGGCCCGGGGTGTGAGGGCCGGGCACCTCATCAGTGCTATGACCCGGGGTGTGAGGCTGGGCACCCCTTCAGTGTAATGACCCGGGTGTGTCAGGGCCGGACACCCCTCCAGCAACATAGCCCGGGGTGTGAGGGCAGGACACCCTTCCAGTGCCATGGCCAAGGGGGGTGAGGGCCGGGCACCTCATCAGTGCCATGACGCTGGGTGTGAGGGCCGAGCACCCCTTCAGTGACATGACCCGGGGTGTGAGGGCCGGGCACCCCTTTAGTGACATTACCCGGGGTGTGAGGGCCGGGCACCCCTTCAGTGCCATGGCCAGGGGTGTGAGGGCCGGGCATCTCATCAGTGCCATGACCCGGGATGAGAGGGCCGGGCACCCCTTCAGTGACATGACCCGGGGTGTGAGGGCCGGGCACCCCTTTAGTGACATGACACGGGGTGTGAGAGCTCGGCTCCCCTTCAGTGCCATGACCCGGGGTGTGGAGGCCGGGCACCCCTTCAGTGACATGAACAGGGGTGTAAGGGCCGGGCACCCCATAAGTGCCATGAAACGGGGGTGTGAGTGCCGGGCACCCACACAGTGCTGTGAACCAGGGTGTGAGGGTCGGGCACCCCTTCACATGACCCGGGGTGTCAGGGCTGGGCACCCCTCCAGCACCATGACCCGGAGTGTGAGGGCCGGGCACCCCATAAGTGATATGAACCGGGGTTTTAGGGCCGGGCACCCCTTCAGTGACATGAAACGGGGTGTGGGGGCAGGGCACCCCGACAGTGATATGAACCGGGGTGTGAGGGCCGGGCACCCTTTCACATGACCCGGGGTGTAAGTGCCGGGCACCCCTTCAGCATCATGACCCGGGGTGTGAGGGCCAGGCACCTCTTCAGTGCCATGACCCGGAGTGTGAGAGCTGGGCACCCCTTCAGTGACATGACCCGGAGTGTGAGAGCTGGGCACCCTCCATGAACTGGGGTGGAGGGCTTGGGGCACTTCAGTGACCTGGGTGTGAGGCTGGGCACCCCTTCAGTGGCTGAATTGGGGTGAGGGCTGGCACCTCAGCAAGGAATCAGGTGTGAGGGCCGGACACCCCTTCAGCACCATGAACCAGGGTGTGAGGGCCGGGCACCAATCCAGCACCATGGCCCGGGGTGTGAGGGCCGGACACCCCTACAGTGCTGTGAACCGGGGTGTGAGGGCCGAGCACCCCTTCAAATGACCCGGGGTGTGAAAGCCGGGCACCCCTTCAGTGCCATGAATCGGGGTGTGAGGGCCGGGCACCCCTTCAGCACTATGACCCGGGTTGTGAGGGCCGGGCTCGATTTCAGTGCCATGATTCGGGGTGTGAGGGCCGGGCACCCCTCCAGCACCATGACCCGGGGTATGACGGCCGGGCACCCCTTCAGTGCTATGACCCGGGGTGTGAGGGCCGGGTACCCTTTCAGTGACATGACCCAGGGTGTGAGGGCCGGGCACACCTTCAAAGACATGACCCGGAGTGTGTGGGCCGAGCACCCTTTCGGTGCCATGACCTGGCATGTGAGGGTCGGTCACTCCTTCAGGAGCCATGACCCGGGGTGTGAGGGCAGGGCACCCCTTCAGCCCCATGTCCCGGGGTGTGAGGGCCGGGCACCCGTTTAGGTCTATGACCAGGGGTGTGAGGGCCGGGCACACCTTCAGTGCCATGGCTAGGGGTGTGACGGCCGGGCATCGCTTTAGTGCCATGACCCGGGGTGTGAGGGCCGGGAACCCCTTCAGTGCCATGAAACGGAGTGTCAGGGCAGGGCACCCCTTAAGTGCCATGAAACGGGATGTGAGTGCCGGGCACCCATACAGTGCTTTGAACCAGGGTGTCAGGGCGGGGCACCCCTCCAGCACCATGACCCGGGGTGTGAGGGCCGGGCACCACATAAGTGACATGAACCGGGGTTGTTAGGGCCGGGCACCCCTTCAGTGCCATGAAACGGGCTGTGGGGGCATGGCACCGCTACAGTGTTACGAACCGGGGTGTGAGGGCCGGGCTCCCCTTCACATGACTCGGAGTGTAAGGGCACCCCTCCTTCAGCACCACATGACCCAGGGGTGTGAGGGCCAGGCACCCTCTTGTGTGCTATAGTCTGGATCAGGGAGGGCGAGGCACCCAGTGAGAGCTGATGACCTGGGGTGTGAGGCCGGGCACCCCTCCAGCACCATGGCCTGGGGTGTGGGCTGGAACCCTTCAGTGTCATGACCCGGGTGTGTCAGGGCCGGGCACCACGTTAGGTACATGACCAGGGGCGTGAGGACCGGGCAAACCTTCAGTGCCATGGCCAGGGATGTGAGGGCCGGGCACCTCATCAGTGCCATGACCCGGGGTGTGAGGGCCGGGTACCCCTTCAGTGACATGACCTGGGGTGTGAGTACCGGGCACCCTTTCAGTGACATGAAACGAGGTGTGGGGGCAGGGCATCCCTACAGTGTTACGTACCGAGGTGTGAGGGCCGGGCACACCTTCACATGACCCGGGGTGAAAGGGACGGGCACCCCTTCAGTGCCATGACCCGGAGTGTGAGAGCTGGGCACCCCTTCAGTGACATGACCCGGGGTGTGAGGGCAGGGCACCCCTCCAGCACCATGGCCTGGGGTGTGAGAGCCGGGCACCCTTTCAGTGCCATGGCCAGGGGTGTGAGGGCCGGGCACCTCATCAGTGCCATCACCCGGGGTGTCAGGGCCGGGCACCCCTTCAGTGACATGACCCGAGGTGTGAGGGCCGGGCACCCCCTTAGTGATATGACCCGGGGTGTGAGGGCCGGGCACCCCTTCAGCACCATGACGCAGGGTGTGAGGGCCGGGCACCCCTTCAGAGCCATGACCCGGGGTGTGAGGGCCAGGCACCCCTTCAGTGCCATGACCCGGAGTGTGAGAGCTGGGCACCCCTTCAGTGACATGACCCGGAGTGTGAGAGCTGGGCACCCCTTCAGTGACATGACCCGGGGTGTGAGTGCCAGGCACCCTTTCAGTGACATGACCCGGGGTGAGAGGGACGGGCACCCCTCCAGCACCATGACCCGGGCTGTGAGGGCCGGGCACCCCTTCAGTGCCATGACCCGGGGTGTGAGGGCCGGGAACCCCTTCAGTGTCACGAATTGGGGTGTGAGGGCCGGGCACCCTTTAAGTGCCATGAAACGGGGTGTGAGGGCCGGGCACCCCTACAGTGCTGCGAACCGGTGTGTGAGGGCCGGGCACCGTTTCAGTGCCATGAATCGGGGTGTGAGAGCCGGGCACCCCTTCAGCACCATGACCCAGGGTGTAAGGGCAGGGCTCGATTTCAGTGCCATGAATCGGGGTGTGAGGGCCGGGCATCCCTCCAGCACCATGACCCGGGGTATGAGGGCCGGGCACACCTTTAGTGCTATGACCCGGGGTGTGAGGGCAGGGCACCCTTTCAGTGATATGACCCGGGGTGTGAGGGCCGGGAACCCCTTCAATGACATGACCCGGAGTGTGTGGGCCGGGCACCCATTCGGTGCCATGACCCAGCGTGTGAGGGCCGGTCACTCCTTCCAGTGCCATGACCCGAGGTGTGAGGGCGGGGCACCCCTTCAGCCCCATGACCTGAAGTTGGCCGAGGCCAGGCGCACGCTTTAAGTGTCATGACCCAGGGGTGTGAGGGCCGGGCACCCTTCCAGTGCCATGAAACGGTGTGTGAGGGTCGGGCACCACTTTAGGTACATGACCAGGGGTGTGAGAGCCGGGCAAACCTTCAGTGCCATGGCCAGGGGTGTGAGGGCAGGGCACCCCTCCAGCACCATGGCCTGGGGTGTGAGGGCCGGGCACCCTTCCAGTGCCATGGCCAGGGGTGTGAGGGCCGGGCACCCTTTCAGTGACATGACCCGGGGTGTCAGGGCCGGGCACCCCTTCAGTGACATGACCCGGGGTGTGAGGGCCGGGCACCCCTTCAGCACCATGACCCGGGGTGTGAGGGCCGGGCACCCCTTCAGAGCCATGACCCGGGGTGGGAGGCTGCACCCCATCAGTGCCTTGACCTGGGTGTGAGGGCCGGGCACCCCTTCAGTGCCATGACCCGTGGTGTGAGGGGAGGGCTCCCCTTCATTGTCACGAATTGGGGTGTGAAGGCCGGGCACCCTTTCAGTGCCATGAAACGGGGTGTGAGGGCCGGGCACCCCTACAGTGCTGCGAACCAGGGTGTGAGGGCCGGAAACCCTTTCAGTGACATGAATCGGGGTTTGAGGGCCGGGCACCCCTTAAGCACCATGACCCGGGGTGTGAGGGCCGGGCACCAATCCACCACCATGGCCCGGGGTGTGAGGGCCGGACACCCCTTTAGTGAAATGACCCGGGGTGTGACGGCCGGGCACCCCTTCAGTGTCATGAATCGTGGTGTGAGGGCCGGGGACCCTTTCAGTTCCATGAAACAGGGTGTGAAGGCCGGGCACCCCTACAGTGCTGCGAACCGGGGTGTGAGGGTCGGGCACCCCTTCAGTGAAATGAATCGGGGTGTGAGGGCCGGGCACCCTTTCAGCACCATGACCCGGGGTGTGAGGGCCAGGCACCCCTTCAGTGCCATGACCCGGAATGTGAGAGCTGGGCACCCCATCAGTGATTTGACCCGGGGTGTGAGGGCCGGGAACCCCCTCAGCACCATGACCCGGGGTGTGAGGGCCGGGCACCCCTTCAGTGCCATAACCCGTGTGAGGCTGGCTCTTCAGTGCTATGACCTGGAGTGTGAGGGCTGGCACCTTCAGTGACATGACCCGGGGTGTGAGGGCCGGATACCCATTCAGTGTCATGAACCTGGGTGAGAGGGCCGGGCACCCCTTCACATGACCCGGAGTGTCAGGGCCGGGCACCCCTCGAGCACCATGACTTGGGGTGTGAGGGTCAGGCACCCCTTCAGTGCCATGACCCGGAGTGTGAGGGCCGGGCACCCTTTCAGTGACATGACCCGGGGTGTAAGGGCAGGGCACCCCTCCAGCACCATGACCCGGGGTGTGAGGGCCAGGCACCCCTTCAGTGCCATGACCCGGAGTGTGAGGGCCGGGCACCCCTTCAGTGTCATGAACCAGGGTGTGACGGCCGGGCAACCTTTCAGTGTCATTAACCTGGTTGTGAGGGATGGGCACCCTTAAATGCCATGA